>NW_017300223.1:0-16768 GCF_001594075.2 Trachymyrmex cornetzi
ACACTCATTGGATATCGCGTGTCGCGCGCGACGAACATCGCGCTGGTGTGCCGGAGGCATAAAACTGTACCCTCATTGGATATCGCGTGTCACGCGTGACGAACATCGCGTTGATATGCCAGAGGCATTACCCCGGATCTACAATAGGGTTTTAAGCCTTAAGCCATAAAGGCCCGTCTACAATACACGGAGTAAGAAGTAAGAGTAAGAAATTGACCAATCACAGTCGATTATTCTTCTCTAGTCGTCAACTTTAACGCTTAATATCTCGGTTAGCGGGGCAGAGCGACGCTTTTTTCTGCCAGTCTTTCATTTTATGGAAAAACGCGTCGAATGAGTATAATTTCATCGATTTTTGAGGGGATTACTCTCCATTTGATCTTTACCAAACCTCAAACTGTGCAGAGAACAGACTTATAAAACATATAAAAATCGAAAAAAACGTTACCACTTTCTTCCCGCCCTGCATCTTCAGTTGATAGAAATGTCGAGTACAATATATTAGTCTCTGCATTTAATAATTTTACCAATACTTTCTTTTTTTGCACAGATCTTGCACATTTTTCGGCCGACGACATTCTGATAACGAGGTACGACGTCACTAGCCAGTATCCAGTCATTTAGGAACGCTTGTCCAGTGCAGTATCCAGTATAATGGCGGCCACTGGATACTGCACTGAAACGAAATGGGAACGCACCCTAGTTTTCAGTACTGGCAGCAAATTTTGGAACACTTCCTCAGACTACGTTCCAAAACTTCGGCTCGTATTCAGAACGCGCTTACAACGATGTTAGCACGCTATATACTATACTTTACGTCACGTATATTATAGAATTTCAGAGATAAAAGTGCACTTTTATCGATAAAAGCGCGTTCTGAATACGCCTTCCTCTCCAAGGAAAATTTTACTCGAAATATATAATACACGTGATGTATACTATAGCATATAGAGTAAAATCTTCCTCAGAGAAGACGTTTTGGAACGTAGCCTCGGAATGTTTAGTTTATTTTCTAGGGACATTTTGATAAGAGGGATGAACTGTCTCATAGCGTTTTCGGCCCGATCGGGTTTGCACCAACCTTGGTTGGATTAATCTTTCCTATTGGTTGACGTCACCCGTTCTACCAATAGGAGAGCACAAAACGCCATTAATCCAACCCAGGTTGGTGCAAACCTGGCCGGGCCTAGAGTCCTAGATTTATCAGAGAGGGGCAACCGGTGTTATGCATTCTGATTCGCTGTTGCAATCTGACCAATTGCGTGACTTGGCAGCCATTTATAGTACTAGCGACATATTTCTATTTCATTTTATTCTACACATAAGTCTGGATCTACAATAGGTGTTTTAAGCCTTAAGTCGTAAGAAATTGACCAATTACAGTCGAATCCGAGAAGAATAAGCGACTGTGATTCGCCCATTACTTATCTTAAGGCTTGAAACCTTATTGTAGATCCGGACTAATCCTACACGTCTTATCTTGTTTGACATAGTTTAAAGGCAGTTTCATAGCATTTCGGTCATGTTTAGTACTCTCCTTAGTACCTTTGTCATACTGACTTAAGCCGGTTGCGCTTCTCTGATAAATCTAGGACTCTAGCCGGGCCGAAAACGCTATTAAACTCACTTCTTTTATGTCATGGCCGATGCGAAGCGAAATAGAGCAAGGTAGAGTTCATGGCGACAATTGGCGACCACAGATGGAAAGAAGATGAAAAGAAGAATATTAACATGGCGACTTGTGCGGTAAATTCAGTAAATAGGGCTAGTCGCGCCCTATCGAGGTTCTTTTACGCCGTGGTTGCACGGTGAATATTGTGCATACAATTCGAGGAAGCTTGGTGCAGTTACCGTGACGTCGAGGCCGCGTCCTTCGCACGTGTTCACTGAATGCAACGCGATTACGCGATGTCGGTCAGTTACGCTAGGATGAAGTCGTGCCACGAGGCGTCGTCACCAACGTCATCAATATCGCCAATGTCGCCGTCGACGACGACACCAACGACGAGTAACGCATTGCCCAGGCGTGCCGGCGATGAGGAAGATTGGCAGATGCAGCTGGCTTTCTGCAAGCCTCGACATAACGCCACGATCGAATACGTCAATTGTATCAGTCAGACTTGGCGAATGAAGGAGCGGGTACGTACGTGTACCGAATGCTCGATACATTCATGATCGGTTAAACGTACGACCGGGTAATTATGCCCACTAGAGCACGACTGATTCTGCATCACTGCATACATATGTTTTTGTTTTATTAGATGAAGACAGTGAGTGTCGCTCTGGTGTTGTGCCTGAACGTTGGCGTTGATCCTCCAGATATTGTCAAGACACAACCATGCGCCCGTCTCGAATGCTGGATAGGTAGCCAAACTTGACGCTTCTCTAGTTTATTTACATTCTTTCCTCCCTACCGTTATGTGATTTTGCGATTTTGAGGTTAGGCATGTCAAGCATGCCAAATGATTCAGCCTGCTGACTATGGCATACCAGACATACGCGATATGCCAATGTTTCTGCAAGCATCCACTAGATCGGGATATCGTTTGCATTGAACAATCTTTTTATTTTATCAAAATTATTAATAAATAACAGATTAAAAAATTTTTATGTATGTATAACTAGTAAGAAAAAAAATTTTAGGTGATACAATAAAGGAAAGTTAGAAAGAATCAAGTATTATGTAGCGGTACATAAAGATAGATTTATAGAAAAAACATTTAAATTTGATATTTTACTTATAATTTAAAATGTACTAAGAGACTAACTTGTAATGTAATTATACAATTGGTTTTCAATAATAAACATATAAATGTAATATAAAATAGAAATATACCTAGGTATGTAAAAGCTTCAATATCTATTTATCATGTATACAAAACATAGAATAATAATTTTTGCTTCCTTATGAAGTATTTGTAAAATAATTAAGATATGGATAATAACTGATATCAAACAATATATAACCATGTATAAATTATGAAACAAACATACTTTTCCATGTTTAGAATTCTATGATAATTTGGATGCAAAATTATCAAGATTGATATCTTTCCAGATCCTTTGTCAGTGAGTCCTCAAAAAGCTCTTGAAACTATAGGTTCAAATTTGCAAAAACAGTACGAACGATGGCAGCCAAGAGCTCGCTACAAACAAAGTTTAGATCCAACTGTAGAGGAAGTTAAAAAATTATGTACATCTTTAAGGCGAAATGCCAAAGAAGAAAGAGTTTTGTTTCACTATAATGGTCATGGAGTACCCAAACCTACTACTAATGGTGAAATATGGGTATTTAATAGGGTCAGTACAGATTCAAAATGAATGAATTTATGTCCATTACATATGACGTAATATCTATATTAACAATGTGTGCTTTTATAGACATATACACAATACATTCCACTGTCGGTATATGACTTGCAGACTTGGATGGGTGCACCTAGTATTTATGTATATGATTGTTCCAATGCCGGTATTATAGTAGAATCTTTTCAACAATTTGCAGACCAACACGAAAAGGAGTATGAGGTAAAATAATATATAAATTTTCTTAAAGATTCTAAATGTTAATAAAGCCTGTGAATGTAATTATTGAATAAGATTGTGCTTCACAGATGGAAAAACAACAAAATCGTGCGACTGGAGTGACATGTCCTGCAGCACCATGTTATAAGAATTGTATCCAATTAGCAGCATGTGCGGCTAATCAAATTTTACCTATGAATCCAAATCTACCTGCAGATATATTTACATCATGCCTTACTACACCCATAAAAATTGCAATACGCTGGTAAGAACTTTTGGCATAAGTAAAAAATATCTATGTATTCAATATATTTACATTTTGTATAAATATACATATATATGTATAAATATATGTAATAGATATTTTTTCTTTTACATAGGTTTGCCATGCAGCCTACATCCAAATTGATTCCCAATATATCGCTTGATCTTATTGACAAGTAATATATCAAATTATTAAATTTCATTGTTATATAGAAAGAAATAATTTGAAAAGTATCTTCGTATATGCATGCACGTACATGTTTTAGAATTCCTGGACAATTGACCGATAGAAGAACAATGCTAGGCGAACTTAATTGGATATTTACTGCCATTACCGACACAATAGCATGGAATACCTTACCAAGAGGTAAGAGATTTGAGCTACAACAGGGTTGTTAGCGGTCGGGGAAATCAGGGAAAACCAGGAAAAGTCAGTGAAATTAAAAAGTGGTCAGGGAGAAAAGTCAAGGAATTTATTAACCTAAGATAAAATTAAATTACTGTAAAATTCTAAGTTTAATTAAACGTCTTTAAAAATTATGAAATAGAATTTTTTAAATTTTTTAAGAAGCAATGCAAATATTTTTTTTATTTTAATTTTGCATGAACTATTTGCAGAAAACCATTAACAGACATTGTTAAAAAGAAAAAAAATTTAACTTTGTAAAAGTCAAAATATGTATATATTAATGATGAACATTTCGAAATTAATTTTTAATTAAAATTATTTAAAATAATTAGAACGTACAGTGTTTTAATAAAATGATTAATGTCTCCTTAAATATAAGGTCTAACTATGAATATGGACCAAAATCTCAATACACAATGTGCAAAACAAAGATACATGTATATCCGCCGTTTTCTGTAATTCATTTGTTTTTTAACTTGTCATATATCAGTTATATGTTCCACTTTAAAATGTGACCGGGAAAACTGGGGAAAGTCGGAAATTTTTTTTCTTTTTTGCTAACAACCCTGTACAAGTTTCATCGACGCAAAATAAAAGTATAATTATAATAATTATAAAAATATGTATAGATTTGTTTCAAAGGTTATTTAGACAAGACCTATTAGTTGCCAGTCTGTTCAGAAATTTCTTGTTAGCTGAGAGGATACTTCGTTCTTACGATTGTACACCAGTTTCTTCCCCGAAATTGCCGCCGACTTATCAGGTAAAAAAATTGGTTTTTATTATACATCTATAAAGAAATTTCTTTGCTAAAACTTTGTTTATATGTGCCAAATTTTTTATCATTCTTTGCTCTTAAATATGTAGAAAGCAAAATTTTCCTATTTTTCTAGCACCGTATGTGGCAAGCTTGGGATATGGCGCTTGACCTATGCTTGGCACAATTGCCAATGGTTTTGGAAAATGAAGATCGATACGTGCATTCATCATTTTTTGAAGATCAACTCACAGCTTTTCAAGTGTGGCTCAATTTAGGATCAAAAAATCGTAACCCACCTGAGCAGCTTCCAATTGTCCTCCAAGTGCTATTGAGTCAAGTTCACAGACTAAGAGCGTTAGAGCTATTAGGACGTTTTCTTGATCTCGGTCCATGGGCTGTGAATCTAGCACTTAGCGTCGGTATCTTTCCATATGTTTTAAAATTATTGCAAAGCAACGCCAGAGAACTTCGACCGCTGCTCGTTTTTATATGGGCAAAAATTCTAGCGGTAGATAATGTGAGTTCTACACTTGCGTGTTATTATCCATATAATACACTAAATATAAATTAAAATTTAAACGCTTGTTATGTTTTAAACAATGACAGTAACGGTAATATACAAGCTTAAATTAAGTGACAATTTTATTAATAAAGTTATTTCATATATACATATATTCGAAACGTTTCGACTCATACCATATAGTAGTCCTCTTCAGTTTTTACAGACATTAAAATATAGAAACAAATTAAATTAAAAATAAAAAATAAAACCAACGAGTATCACCGTCAGTTAAAAAAGTACTGCATGGTGTATAACGCATAGTGCAATGTAGTTAAAAAGAGTCATGATTTAATCCAATAATGTCACAATTGTATCTTCAATATTAGTAATAATCCTCCTTTTATTCGCTCGGTAACGAAAAAGGAATGCGTCACATGTGAAGTCAATAATTAAAAAGAGAAACGTCACGACTAATTAAAATTAAAAGTTGTGAGATGTATAAAACGCTCTAAGGCACATGCTATCTCTGTGAAAATAGATCTATTTCCAACCGTCACAGAGATAGCATGTGCCTTGAAGCGTTTTATACAACATCTCACAACTTTTAATTTTAATTAGTCGTGACGTTTCTCTTTTTAATTATTGACTTCACATGTGACGCATTCCTTTTTCGTTACCGAGCGAATAAAAGGAGGATTATTACTAATATTGAAGATACAATTGTGACATTATTGGATTAAATCATGACTCCTTTTGACTACATTGCACTATGCGTTATACACCATGCGGTACTTTTTTAACTGACGGTGATACTCTTTGGTTTTATTTTTTATTTTTAATTTAATTTGTTTCTATGTTTTAATGTCTGTAAAGACTGAAAAGAACTACTGTATGAGTCAAAAAGTTTCGAATAGTATATATGAAATAACTTTATTAATAAAATTGTCACCTAATTTAAGCTTGTATATTACCGTTACTGTTATTGTTTAATATTACACTGTTATACTTTATATGTGTATAAATTCTAATTTTAGATATAATTCTGAATTGCAGACTTGCCAAGCAGATCTTGTACGCGATGGTGGTCATAAATATTTCTTGTCTGTGCTGCAGGATACTTCTATCCCGGTAGTTTATATGTTATGTTTAATTTTATACGCTAACCACACCTGAATTATAACGGCTAAAGTTTCTCGTAACGAAAGTACGTTTGATAATGATTTCAGAGTGAGCACAGGACATTAGCCGCGTTTGTGTTGGCCAGTATCGTAAACGATTACCGGCCGGGTCAAGTGGCTGCAAATCAGGGCAGTCTCGTTTCAATATGCTTAGAACAATTAGGAGACACAAATTCTTTGTTACGGCAATGGCTTTGCTTGTGCTTAGCGCGGCTTTGGCATAATTTCGATAAAGCAAGATGGTGTGGCGTCAGGGACATTGCTCATGAAAAATTGTTCACCTTATTGAAGGATCCTGTTCCAGAGGTTATATGACTAATTGTTCATATATACATAAATAATTAAATTACGTTCACTATGTATGCACACACGTACGCACACATTCGCGCGCACGCGTAATAATTGCGTATATCTGTGATGAATTTGCAAACTACTAAATTTTAGACGCGTGTAAGAAATTTTATTTTGTTGTTACTCCTTATAACGCTATTTTACAGAGCAAGAAAGGAGTTTATATATATATTTTAAATTTTTAATATGAATTTAATAATATGAATTTATGATTGTGATAAAGAGGAATTAATTCCTAAAATTTTAAGGAAATGTTTGATGCAGGTCCGGGCAGCTAGCGTGTATGCATTGGGCACATTTATAAACAGCGTTACGACCAGGAGCGAACACGCGAATAATATCGATCAAATTATCGCTATGACACTTATTAATACAGTTTCTCACGATATGTGTCCATTGGTTAGAAAAGTAAGTTAGATTGTGATTTGGAATTGGTAAACATTGGCAAATTGCTGACAAATTATTATGAAATTGTCTATGCAGGAATTAGTTGTGGCTCTACAATGGATGGTGCTACATTTTGAAAATTCCTTCGTTACGCTAGCCATGGCTGAAGAGAATAGTCGAAAGGATCTTGTTGTAGAAACTTTATCCCCATTCAGCGGTATGAGACGCATTAGCTCGCGCGATAGATTGAAAATGTTGTCACCCAACAATACGTACACCGTAGATACGACCGATGGATTTGGACCACAGGATCGCATCAAAAGAGTATCGTCTTCATCGTCTATTAGCAGTCTAGGTAAGGAATGCCGAGAGATTTTTGGGAGAAGTCAATTAATACCTTCTGTCTGAACACTGAATCGAATAGTTACCTGCATTGATTCTTTCGTGTGTCAGGTAATAATTGGGAGTTCGTGAGGAAACCTTGCGAGTCACTTGGTAATAATGATTAGAAGTTTCGTTGCATGCATCATACATAGTTTATGCTTTTTATTTTTGCAATTGTGCAATTTTCACCGATAGAGTGCTTTTTGCATAGGCTTTGTATAATAGCAATATTTTTTTTTTTTTCATTAAAATAACTTTACAATAGCACGACATTTCATATGAATTTTATGAAATTGTTTATCGCAGGTCACAGTTCTCTTGGGAACTTACCGAGTCTTTCCTATGGTAGTGTGTATATGAAATTATGGCATGGATTGTGTAATCTCGACAATGATCCTCATCCAGTGGTCGCTGCTATGTCTCAAAAAGTTACTAATCACATTCGTAATAAGGTATTAATATCTAAGGTGTTAAGGTCTTAACATTGAAAGTTTAACTGTATAGTTATTATCATTAAAAAAATTTTAGGTGAAAGCATCTTCCACCCCTAAAGAGGTAGTTGAAACAAAAATTTCCTCTTCATTATCTCTTCCGCCGTCTCCGTCAAATCGAACTGGTTATTTGAGGTTGGTTAAAATTTTTTTTGTATAAAACATTTTGTAATTTCAGTCTTATTCTAACAATTCCTTTTACATGTTTACTATAGTAAAGGGGAATCACCACCGGCTGTCAACTCTGGAACAGATTTGTTGCGTTCTTCGAGAGTTTTAACGCATGGTAGCCGTTCGAGGAAACCTGTTCCTAATACAGTAAGAATCAGTTGTTGATTTGTTTTTTTCTAACGTTAACTTTTTTAACGAATTCAAGTGACAATAAAATATTAGATAAATGTAAATTGTTTAAATTCTATTTTTCAATTTTATTTTTACAATAAATTAAAAAATTATTTTGTGTACTTGTTAAAATATTGTTAATGAAGAATCGGCCTATTTATAATATCCTCTTATAATTTTAGATATCTGAAGAGGCAGACGAAGTACCTGGAGCTAAAACTCCATTGACTACCTCCCAATTTGTCGAATGGAGTTGCGCGCAATTTGCTCAGCCGGTTAGTTTAGAAGACGAAATGGACGATGTAGAAAGCAGACCATATCTCGAACGAGAATGGCGGTAAGAAACATTTAAACCTTTATTCTTTCTCTCTAACACTAGTTCTCTAATTTTAAAATGAATTCCCATTAAGTTTTTGCGTTTTTAATACGAAACGTACATTACACATCGATTATAATCGCAGATTTATACGTAACGCAAGGCAAAGACAAGATGCAAGAGAGGAACAATTGCGTGCACCGCAGAATAAAATAGAATCGCAAGTGTATCATACGAGATGTTCTCAATCACCTCAAGTTCTGGTTTTTCATCCATTTGAACCACATTTGGCCGTGGCGCTGAAAGATTGCTTCGGGTATTTGAATTTTCTTATCGTAACAAATATCTGTTATTTAAAATACAATAGATAAGCATATAACGTAGGTATAGAGAAAGACTTTCTAATTAACACTTGTTAATAATTGTTTCAGCATATGGGATTATCAAAATAGCACAAAGTTGACTTATTGTATGAGTTATGGAAACAAAGTAAAATCGCGCATCACAGCACTTGAATTTATCAACTCTCATGACTTAACTCTGCTGATGGCAGGTTCTGATGATGGTTCCGTACAAATCTGGAAGAATTATAGCGGTACGATTAGCCGCGATCCGATTCTACTCACAGCTTGGCAAGCATTGGCTGACGTACAACCCGCAACCAAGACTTCTAGTGGTATGTATAGAGAGCACACATATTCGAGATTCTGTTATAAATTTATCTCATAATCTATTGTAACCGCTGTTTTAGATTTTAATAATTTTTCACATCATTTTTCCTATATTATGTCATTCTAAAAATAATCCTGTATATTTTTTCGTACTATACTATCAGCGAAGTATAGTCAATAATATATTTGCAGTAACAGCACGACTCGTTACAAAATGGGAACAGAAATCACTTACTCTAGCAGTAACGGGCGACGTCCGTATTGTAAGACTCTGGGATGCGGAAACTGAATTGAAGAAGCAAGATATTCTAACAGGTGCCGATTGTTGTACCACATGCATCGACGTTGATGGCACAGGTTGGTTGTTAAAAAAAAGGTTTTTTTTCCTCGATGTTGAAAGTTTTTTAATAAAAGAACACACAATTCTCATTTAAGGGTGCGGCCACTTGACGTTACAAATGCTTCGAAACTTTCGATTGACCAATCGGAAAAAAGAATTTTACTAACTAACCAATCAAAAAATGCTTCAAAGCATTCGTAGCATCAAATAGACCATAGCCTAAGTCCAGTCACATTTAATTAGAACAGAACTTGTAAACAAGTTTACCTCTCGTCTAACAGGAGATTCAAATATTAATTAATTGATAAACAAGATAGCAAGAGAGTAACAAAATTTCACAGTATAACAATAATCTTAATATTTAGTCAATTAAACAGAGATCAATTCTAGTACTTCGTACAGAGACAGATTGATTATTCTAAACTTATCTGAAACTAGAAAGTTATCTAATATCGCCGCTGTAAGGCCTCGCAATTAACACAACCGTTTGGTACCAAGATCCATAGGAAAAAGGAGCGAGCAATAACGATGTTCTAAACTTTAGACAGATGAGTAACTTTCGAAATAAGTGCCATCTCTTTCGATTAGTTTAATGCAATTACTAAGCGATCGATAATATAGTTCACATTCTCAACACTCCTTAAGCCATAAGTCACACTACAGGCTCCCGACTCTGACTCCCGACTTAAAGTCGATCGAATAGAGTGATTTCTATTCTCGAGTCGGCAGTCAGAGTCGGCTGTTGCCTTGCTGTGGTTGGTAGAATAATAGTCGGGAGTCCGAGTCAGTAGTCGAGTTAGAGTCGGGAGTCTGTAGTGTGATTACGGCTTTAATTGCATCAAACTGACTCACCATGGCTTCTTTGCAGTTTAAAAACTTTACTCTATTTAAAGCCTTTATTAATATATCTGCCTCTTGTTCATTTGGTGGACAATATCTTAATTTAATAGCTTTCCGTTTTACTAGATCGTGTACGAATCTATACTTTACATCTATGTGCCTCGAGCGTCTATTAACGACTCCGTTCTTAATTAGTGCAATTGTACTCTGATTATGTTTAGTTCTAGGCAGATCTTGTTGTCTTGGAGTTCTTCCAGGAAAGTCTTCAAATATAGTAATTCCTTGCGGCTGCAATGTATTCAGCTTCAGTATTTGAAAGAGCTATGTTTGACTGTCTTCACGAGCACCAGCTTGTGGCTCCTCCTTCATAGAATATGACGAAGCCAGTCGTACTGTGTCTGGTCTGTGATTCTCCTGCAAAGTTAGCATCGAAATATCCCTGCAAAATATTCGGATTATCATTGCTATTGAATTGTAGGCCTTGATCTGTTGTGCCGTTCAAATATTTCAGAATGTGTTTTAATGAAAACATCATTAATGAAAACATCATTAATGTTTTCTTGTGTTTGATTTTCAATGAATTGACTGCAAAAGATATATCGGGCTTGGTTTTCGTCGAAAGATATAGCAGGTTTCCTATTGTTTCTCTATAGCCGAAAACTTCCTTTATCGGTGTTTTCCTTTCTTCATTTTTAATCAGTATTTTTACTGGTTTTGCATTTTCCATTCCGTACTGTTTTAGAATGTTCTTTGAATATTCTTCTTGCTTAACTCTAATCTTATCTTGATTTCTTGATATTTCTAATCCGACGTATATCTTTTAGGATCATAAACAATCGTCATTTGGAACTCTTTAAATTGTTTCATTATTTCTGGAATTTCTTTCATGTCAGCTCCGAGAAGTATTCCATCATCTACGTATATGCCGAGAATTAAATCTTTATCAGCATCTCTAAATATGCATTGTTCATTCTCTAGTGCTTTAAAGTTCTTTTCTTTCAAAAAATTGATAAATCGTATATTCCACCTGAGTGGGGCCTGTTTCAAGCTATATAGAGTCTTCTTCAGTTTGAAGATTTTTCCTCTACAGTCAAATTCCTTAGGAGGGTACATAAATACATTCTCTTCTAAACTGTCATAGAGGAATGCTGTTTTAATGTCAAATGTTACGATTTTGTATTTATTTATTGCTGTAAGTGCGATTAGACTTCTCAAAGCACTTGTGCTTATTGCTGGACTAAATGTTTCTTCGTAGTTGATTCCCTGTTCCTGTTCGCAGCCTCTGATGATAAGTGGCGCTTTATAGTGTCCTGCTTAATTTTAAATACCCATTTTCCGGTTAGAGGTATTTCCTTTTCTTTCAGTTTCTTCAGTTCAACTTCTTTCCATTTTTATCTGTCCGGTTCTGTTGTTGCTTCTCTATACGTTAACATGACGTAATCTGTAAAACGTTCTGGACGTTTTCTTTTTCTGATAGGTTTTCTTGTATTAATTTCTACAATTTCTTCATTTGTTGAGTTTTCCATGTTTTCTAGATCTTCATTTTCATGTATTTCTTTTCTTCTTCGTTCTCCATTTGTTGGAGTTCTTAGATCTTCTGCATCTTCTCACTCTTCATCGTCAGTGATTTCTTCTCTGTCTGATTCTTTTACAGATTGTATAAATTTTGCTTTAGTATACTTTGTTACATCTTCGTTCTTAATTTTATCCTCTTCTATTTTAGGTTCTTCAAATTTTACATCACGCGTGCAATTACTATTTTCTTCTCTTTATTTCAAAGCCTATATCCATTTGGTGCGTATCCTACAAATAACTGTTTCTTGTTTCTTTTTTCAAGTTTCTTAAATGGTCCTAAAATTTTGACATGTGCCACGCTTCCAAATATTTGCATCGTTTCAAAAGTTAGGTCATAAAGCCGAAAAATCGGCCAGTACTGGTTGTTTAGAGGTACTTTACTCTTGACGTGCGGTGCAGCGCTGGGATTAAAAAATTGTTTAAACATATTAAAATGGCCGGTGGTGTCACTAAAACTTATCAGAAACTATAGAACTCTTCGAGTACTAAAAAACGACGCAAAAAAATTAATTTTTTGAAACTTGAGGTGCTAGCTCTTTTTTTTAAATTTATTTAAAAATATTTACTGACCGGAATTCTTGTTTTAATCTATCAGGAACTCTAGTACTCTTCGAGTACTGTAAGATTCCGTATAAAAATCGACTCACGAATCTTGCGGTGCCACGCGAAGTTAGCACCGCATGTTTTTATTTTTTAAAATTTTTGGCCTAAATCAACGGTACTATTAATAAAACCTCAGGAACTGTAGAATTATTGGGGGTGCAAGCAGTACTGTTATTAAAATTTCCGATTTTTGAAGTTGAGGTGCTAACTTCACAGAGACCAATGATTCCATTTTGCTCTAGCTTCTTGAAATAGTTGGAGGAATAAGTTCGGGTGCACCGTAATAATGCTCGACACAACTGTTTACTGTAATTCACTTTTATCACTCAAACATTAAATGTCTTTTAAGTACGCAGATATCTAGTCGCATGTTTCCACGATGAGATTCTCCTTTTATACATTATGTCACGTTTCAACATATTGACACAATTCGATTATATTCACTTGACAACACGAAGAATTTATTAACCGGTTAATCAGTTAATCACTAACAATCACAAACGATTGATTATTCGGCGATTGAAAATCACACAAAACTTTAAAATACGTGTGTATGTCCGCACACAACACAACATGTGTTACGTTCAGCAAGCAGCTGACTAACTTTCTTGGTTATGAGTGCAATGAGTGCATTCACGCATCACTGAGGCGCTGTGTAATCTGCGCTCATTGTACTCATAACCAAGAAAATCAGTCAGCTACTTGCCGCATGTAAAAGCCCGATCTACAATTGTGTAAACGTAGAAGTAAGATTATGGGAGTAGTAGTAGCAGTAAATGTTGTACAACATATTAATCTATAATCGAGTAAAGATTCAACGAACTTTCATCTTCAAATTGAACATTGCTCACAACACTTTCTCCATCTTCTATATTCGTAATATAATATATTTGTAATATAATAAATTCGTCAAATAATATATCATAAAATAAATTCAATAAAAGATGAAAAGCTCACTTTGCGCTTCTTTTCATACGTCGAGACAAAAAGGACAATAACGATGCAGACACGTGACAGCACTCTGATTGGTTCGCTCTTACGTTTTACGCAGTCGTAGTCGTGAAAGATAAAGTTGAACCATCTTTTACAACACGCTTTACAACCGGAAATGGCAGGTTAAAACTTCGCTTTACAACATTTCACAACCCTTTACAACTATGTTTACGTAATTGTAGATTGGGCTTAAGGGCCTCTTTCACCAACTCCGATTAACTTAATCGGTCGATTAATCAAGATTAGATTAATGTTTGAAGGAATTCTGTTCTCGAGTGGCACCAAACTTTTCTCTCTTTAGAATTTCGTAGAGTAAACGTACGTACGTAACGTGTGAATTTCAAATTTTATCGTAGTTAATGCAGTCTCAATTTCAATCTCCGCAATTGATGGTTTACCACTAGGCTGGAGTGAACGTAATTTTTGCTTGTGTATCATCTTTAATTTTTCAAAGTTTCTGCAGAATTTAACTTGGGTATTTTATTTCATTACAAATATGAAAGTCAGAGGTATCTTGTTACTGGCGATTTTTTAATTCCCATGTACGAAAAAAAGTTACTATTGCGGTATAGCGCGGCAGGGTATTCCGCTGCAGATGCTTAAGGTCCTTATTAGATGCAGATACGCTTCTTTTCAAATCGACAATGCTCAAGGATTCTTCCTTTTATCTGATTAATTTACTTAGTGTAACTATTAATTTTTTGATCTAGTTTATATTGTTCATTCCGTCCTAGCGGCAAGCCATCATAGATATTGCAATTGAGATTGCGTTCTGTTATTCATTACGAGAAAATTAAAAATTTACGTTACAAATACTTTACAAAACCCTAAAAATTTAAATTACAGAGAAAAGTTTGGTCGGTGATTGAAAACAGAATCCCCTACGTTAACTTAAGGGGATGCTAAACCGATTACCGAACTTGCTCGAGGTCGATAGTACAGACTTTTTTAATTCCAAATTCGATAATAGTGGTGACATCTTTGATTCAGTTCTTACATTATAGTATATAATATATATCATTCTGTTTTACTCAAACGCATACATCTGTCCTTATCTAACATATGCCAGCACCATGTATCGCAAGACCGCGCAACTACTGCTACACGAAATTTCGGCTCTGTTGACAGTCCCAGTCTTCGCAAAGCACTTGTATACACGTATTTCCCATTTGGTGACGATACTTTTTTTGTAGACTTTCAATCTTAGTTCTACAAACTCTGTATCGTTCGTTCCAATAATGTGACCTCAGCTGTACGCTTATTTTCAAAATATGGACTCTAAAACTTTTATATCAAGCAAGTATATATCTGAGGTGGGACTTCCGTTTCCGGCGCATAGAGAGTGAGTAGGTGAAATAGTGAGAGAGCAGAGCAGAGAGTGGAGAGAAGGAGTGGCGTGAGTAAAGGGTTGTGGGCGGATGTGAGAGAGGGAGTGGAGGGAAGGTAACGAGAGTGGGGGTAAGGTGGAGGAAAAGGGCTGTGGCGAGAAAGGTAGGAGAGAAAGGAGGGGTTGAGGTTAGGAGACGTAGCTGGTGTGAGTGTGAGGAGCGCGAGGAGGGTAGCGAGGAGACGATAAGGTGGGGTGAACTGAGTTCGGATAAGAGGTATAGCAGATAAAGGCGGAAAGGAAGGTCTGTTCGAGAGAGATTGAAAGACGGTGTGGAAGGAAGACAGTGAGTGAGTGAGAGAGTGAGTGAGTGAGTGAGTGAGTGAGTGAGTGAGGGAGGGAGGGAGGGAAGAGTGAGTGAGTGAGAGAAGATAGATGACGGATAGGATTAATAAGTTGGATAAGGATAGGAGGGGAAGTACGGGGGAGTTAGCGAAGTTCCTGAAAAGGAAAAGGGAAGGGGAGGGGGGAGAGGCATTTAGGAATAGTAAAAAAACAATAAGGTCGCCCGTCAGAATGGGGAAGAGGGGGGGATGAAGGAGCTAGTAAGGGAGATGAGGGATGAAATGAGAGAAGGGTTGATGGGAGTAAGAAAAGAGTTAAGAGAGGTAGTAGAGGGTCAGAAAGAGATGATAAAAAAGAAAGGAAGTGGAGAGGATAAAAGAGGAGCTGAAGGTGAGGGAAGAAAGATGGGAGAGGGAAAAGGGGGAAATGGTAGAGAGGTTAAAGGCACTGGAAGGGAAATTGGGTGAAATGAAAATAGAGGAAGGGAGAGGGGAGGGAGATAGGGAGGGGAGGGGAGGGAGGAATGGATGGAAAGAATAAGAAGGTTGGAGAGAAGGAGTGAATGGAGGGAAAGAGAGGAGAGGAAAAGGAATATCGTAATAAAAGGGGAAAGGTGGGTAGGGGGAGGTAGAGGGGAAGATTAGAGAGATTCTGGGAAGCATAGAGGTGAGGATGGGGATAAAAAAATAAGATTAGAGGCTAGTAGGCAGGAGAGGGGATGTATGGGGGTGGTAACATTACGTAGTGTAGAAGAGAAGGGAAGGATATTGAGAAGAGTAAGGGAAGGTTGAAGGGGGGGGGGATATCTGGATAGAGGAAGATCTAACATGAAAGAAGAGAAAGATGAGGTGGATGTTGAGGCAGGTGAGAATAAAAGAGGTGGGGAGAGCAAAGTTGGGATAAGGGGGGTTAGAGGGAGTTGTGGATAGAGGGAGAATGATGGAGGTGGGACGAAGAGAGGGAAGAGATGGGAGGGGAACAAAATGGGGGGAAGGAGGAAAAAGTGAGGTTGGCGAAAGGAGTAAGGGAGAGGGAAGAGAAAGGAAGGAGTGGCAGGAAAAAGGAGAATAGAAAGGAGGGTTAGAAGACGTAGGTAGGTAGGGTGCAGGGGTTAATGATAAGGAGAAGAGGGGATGAGGTGAGAGCAAGGAGGGGGGGGGGGGGG
>NW_017300223.1:16813-17276 GCF_001594075.2 Trachymyrmex cornetzi
AGAGAAGGGGGGAGAGAGGAGGAAAGGGAAAAGGGAACGGGAAAGGGAAAGAGGTGAGGATAGCGTTCTGGAATGTAACAGGATTGGGAAATAAGGATAGGGATTATTGGGACAAATTAAAAGAGTGAGATGAGATGGTGTTAATGGAAATATGGGTGGAGAAAGTGTAGAAAATTTATAAAAGAGAGACTGCCGGAGGGATATGTATGGAGGGTGTAGGACGCGAAAAGGAAAAACAAAAAAAGGAAGGGCAATGGGGGGAATGATGATGGGGATTAAAAAGGAATTGTATGTGGGAGAGGGGGGAAAGAAGGAAGTGGAAGGGTTGATGTTGAAGATAGGGAAGAATAAAGTGAGGATGGTGTGAATGTATGTAAATATGGATTTGGAAGGTAAGATCGAGAGTATGGCGGAATGGATGGAGGGAAAGGTAAAAACGGTGATAGGGGGGGGGGGGGGGGTT
>NW_017300223.1:17357-18263 GCF_001594075.2 Trachymyrmex cornetzi
GGGGGGAGCAAATTGGTGAAATTTATGAGAGGAGGCGGTCGATTCTGGATGGGAATATAAAAGGGGATGGAGAGGGGAATTGTACATATACAGGGGGAAGGGGAGATTCTGTAATAGACTATGTGTTGGTGGATGACGAAACGAGAGAAGAAAGATAGAATATATGGAGGTAGGGGATGCGATTGACTCACAAGGGACCATCTCGGTTTGTACAATAAGTTATTGAAAATGCTTGATATCAGCGAAAGTTGATAACATAAGATGCAAATAAGGAAAATGGTGAGACCGGATATGCCGTGGGTTCCGAGAAATTTAGTGTTATAATGCATGGTAAAAGTTCTAAAACGGCTAATATCTAAAAAAATATTGATTTATCTAAAAAATGTTTGAAATAAAAGTAATAGGATTTTTAAAAAGTTATCAGATGATGATATTAATTTGACCTTAGAATGACCTTGGAAAGTGCTTTCAAGGTTAACACAAAAATCTTAAACGGTACTCCCTATTTTTCATAGTGTCACGAGTGACATTGCACAAACATGAAAGGTAGAGCGTTAATATATAAGCGACTCGATACCAAGAATTAAAAAAGATTATAAATATTAATTCTGTAAATTATTTATTTTGTAAATTAGCACTTATGTATCAGCGTTCTGATTACCGATCAAAGATGTAATATCGAATTTTATGGATCGATCGCGCAATTAAATCCTTGTAATACAGCTTTTATTCCTTCTTTAAATAATTTACAGAATTAATATTTATAATCTTTTTTAATTCTTGGTATCGAGTCGCTTATATATTAACGCTCTACCTTTCATGTTTGTGCAATGTCACTCGTGACACTATGAAAAATAGGGAGTACCGTTTAAGATTTTTGTGTTAACCTTGAAAGCACTTTCCAAG
>NW_017300223.1:18579-19720 GCF_001594075.2 Trachymyrmex cornetzi
GAGCCACTCACAGCGCTTGAGACTACAAGGCTCCTAGGCTCCTGGTTGCTGTGATTGGTGGTGTCCAATCGAGCCGTGATCAATCGGAATCACCCCGACTCAGATCCACCATCCCTTTGTAGTGGCGTGGAAGGGAGGAAGAGAAAAGGGAAAAGGCAAGGGAAAGGAAGGGAGAGGGGCGTGTAAAGAAGTGTGGGATGAGGAAGGTAGGATGGTATTTAGAGAATTGTTGGGGGGGGAGTGGAATGGAGGGAGGGGAAGGGAATGGAGTGTATGGAGAAAATCGGAGGAAGAATAAGGGAGGTGTTGGGAAATATAGAAAAGGGGAGAGAGAAAGAAAAGAAGGGAAGGGTTTGGTGGGATACGGAGTGTAGAGAGAAAAGGAGGAAGTGAGAGAAGGATGTTCAGGGAGTAGAGGAAAGGTAAAGGGGGGGGGGGGTATGGAGTACAGGAAAGAAAAAAGGAGTATAAGCAACTATGTGAGGCGAAGAAAAAAGAAGGAAAGATAAGTAGAGGGAGCGAGAAGCGAAAGGCAGATGCGGGAAATAGTAAACGGGGAAAGGAAGAGATGGAAAGGGATAAATAAGGGGATAGGGATGAGGGAGTGGGAAGATTATTTCAAAGATTTGTTAGGGGGGGTAGAGGGGAGAGTAGTAAGGGGAAAGGGGAAGGAAGGGGATGGAAAGGGAGTTAAGTAGATAGGAGATAAGAAAGGTGACCAGAAATTTAATGGATGGCAAGGCAATGGAGGTGGATGGGATTCCGAACGAGGTATGGAAGTATGGCGGGGAGGAGATGGAGGAATGGGTGGAAGGCATGTAATGAGGTATGGAAAGGGGGGGGGGATGGCCAGAGGAATGGAAGGAGGGAGTGGTAGTTCCAGTAAGGAAAAAGGGACAAGGGGAGGAAGTAAAAGATTTTAGAGGGGTTTCAATAATGCCGACGCTATACAGGGTGGACCATCTGAAGTGATCCAGTCAAATATCTCGAAAACTAGTAGGGATAGAGAAAAATGTTTCGTATGAAAAGTTTAGGGTTACACGGGGGAAGTATGGTACTGACCTTGAAAAATCCTTGGAAGGTCATTTTGAAGGTCATTCAGGGGTCACGATGGTTTTTTTAAATGGAACCCCTAGTTTTT
>NW_017300223.1:20570-47676 GCF_001594075.2 Trachymyrmex cornetzi
CCGTGTAACCCTAAACTTTTCATACGAAACATTTTTCTCTATCCCTACTAGTTTTCGAGATATTTGACTGGATCACTTCAGATGGTCCACCCTGTATGGTAAGGGAGGAATTACAAAGGAAAAAGTTAAGGGTGAGGGCGGGAAAAAGAGCGTGAGCATTTTAGGAGAGATTAGGGGGGTGAGGGGGAAGTGGGTTGGCGCAGTTATGTTGGGAGGAGGTGAGAGGGAATATAAGAAGGGGGGAAATGTGTTAGAGGAGTGGGAGAGGGAGAGGAAGCAATTTTGTAAAGACGGGGTTGGAATTAGAGAGTTGGCAAAGGGGGGAGGGAGAGATGGGATAGGATGAGTTACAGGAAAGGGATAGGGAAATTCAGAGGGTGGAAAGGTGGGAGAAAATAAGGGTAACGAAATTTAATAGGTGGATGGGTAAAGGGGAGGGGGTTCCGGCGTATTTAAGAAAGGGTTGGGGGAGGGGAGATGGAGAAGGGTGGTGTGATTTAGACTGGGGAATAAGGTGAGGAAAAGTAGATATTGGGAGGGAGAGGAGGAAAGAAATTGCAAGCTGTGTAGGAGTTGGGTGGAAACATGGGAACATATGTGGGAGGGATGTAGGAGTTGGAGGAAGGGGGAGGAAGGAAGTTGGCAGGAAGTGATTGGTAGAATATTGGGGGAAGAAGGGGATGGGGAGGGGTGGGGTGATCCCGATTGATCACGGCTTGATTGGACACCACCAATCACAGCGACCAGGTGCCTAGGAGCTTTGTAGTCTCAAGCGCTGTGAGTGGCTTGTGTCCAATTGAGTCGTGTCCAACTGGGTGCCACCCACTTGCATAGTCGCATAAACATATGCATAAAGAAAATCATCCAATCGTAGTTTACATTTGTCTATATGACAGAAATGTGATTGGAAAGGCTAAGATAGGTTAAGTTAGTTAAGGTAGCGTGTTTTTTAGTAGTATAAGTGTGTGTAAAATGTTGTAATCCCTAAGGAATCAATAAATTCTATATCTATCTATATATCTGAGATCACAGTTGTACGAACCGAAAGTAAGTAAATTTTTTAACTTTTTTTCGATTTTCTCATGAAATACAGTTGAAGTCCTGTTTGTGCGTACTTTAATTTATGTAATAATACTTTTGTAATCCGTAAATCCAATTCGGAGATTTTTCATCCAATGAAAATGTGGGTAAAACAGGAGGTTTTAGCATGGCCTTAACCTCGATAAATATGAAATCTCTAGTTAAATGCTACCAACGCTATGCTAGGATCATTCATGGAGCTTGCTAACGCTATCGCGCTATTCACTCCACGAACAGCTCACGTTGTGTCCAGCGCGAATAGAGTCTCCCCGAACGTACCCTTAGTAACGCATAAGCAATAAGCCCTTTTTCCTTAGCAATCTATCCTTTTCTCTCCTTTTTATTATCTTATTTTCTATTTAAGATTTTAATAATTTAAAAAAAATCTTCTCAATTTTAAGTCCAGTCACATTTAATTAGAACAGAACTTATAAACAAGTTTATCTCTCATCTAACAGGAGATTCAGATATTAATTAATTGATAAACAAGATAGCAAGAGAGGAACAAAACTTCACAGTATAACAATAATCTTAATATTTAGTCAATTAAACAGAGATCAATTCTAATACGTACAGAGATAGACTGCTTATTCTAAACTAATCTGAAACTATAAAGTTATCTAATATCGCCGCTGCAAGGTCTTGCAATTAACACAACCGCTTGGTACCAAGGTCCATAGGAAAAAGGAGCGAGCAACAGCGATGTTCTAAACTTTAGACAGATGAGTAACCGAAATAAGTGCCATCTCTATCGATTAGTTTAATGCAATTACTAAGCGATCGATAATATAGTTCATATTCTCAACACTTGCGCATTACATTTTTTAGTTTATATATTACTATACATCATTTCTTGTTGCACCAATATGAAATGAGCATCATGTTAAAATTTGTTCTGCAATATTTTATAGGTGCAATAATGGCACTTGGTTGCGGCGACGGATCGGTTCGACTCCTAGATCGGAGATTGCCTCCGACAGAAGCAAGAGTGATGACTTGGAGGGAACACACCGCTTGGGTGTCGGGTACATTTTTAAGGGAATCTGAGGGATCTGCACCGCAACTATTTACCGCATCTTCCACAGGTGACATAAAAATCTTTGATCTTAGGAAAAATTCTTCCGTGAGCACGATTCAAATAACACCGGGGATTGCGGCATTGACTGTGCACGAAATAGCTGATGTTTTCGCATGGTGAGTGCGATTAAACTTATCTTTTTAATATTAATGAATTTATAGTTAATCAAACTATTAATATATATGTATAACTATTGTACATTTTGTTGGCTATAATTTCTTATATTGTTTTAATGATAATCTTCCATATTTTCTTTCTTAGATTAGAGAAAGATGAAAAAGATTTTTGTTTTAGTGGCACCACAAGTCATTGTATCAGCATCTACAACATATTGGGACAACATCTCAATACGCTGAAATTTCACGAAGGATTTATGGGTACACGTCTCAGTCCGGTAAGCTGTCTGAATTTTCATCCGTATCGCGTAACTTTAGCGGCTGGGTTTGTGGACAGTACCTTCACGGTATACGAATCACGCAGATGACTATTAGAGATGGAACTCGTGTAAGATTCTTGTAAGATTTTGTAAATTTATAAAAGCGCCTCACGTTCTTTTTTGCGTTCGCTTTTACGTATTGCAATATTATCGATGAAATTAGGGTTTTTTGTTCCCGGTGTTTCCGCGAGAGAATCATAGAATTACTAATCTACATCGACGATAAAGGCCATTTTCCCGTCATTTCTTCTCGCTAGTATATTGACGATCTGCCTGCTATTTCATGCAAAATATGGAGAAAGAACGTAGTTGTAGCTTTTGTGATAAAAGTGAGAGTGGGAAGGAGGATTAACCAAAGTATTTCGAGACAACCAAAGAATAAGTTACTATCTTGTGCGCAAAAATCATACCAAGATAGTCATAGATTGACTATCTTATATAATTTTTGCGTACAAAATAGTAACTGTAGACAGAACTTTGGTGTCCCGGGAAATGCCGATGCATAAAAATATATGTACATTGTGATAAAAAGTTAATGCGAGTTTACGTAATCAAGAAAAAGATTAATGTTTAATGAAAACTTTACGATCAGTACAGTGAGAGATAATCTCAACTATTGTGCCATGTAATATGCTACTTCAGAATTAAGCTGTTTCCATACAGATATTGATGTAATCAAGATATTTTAATTATCAAATTGATCACACTGTGGCTGTGTAAATACGGCTCGCATTATATGCATTTTTATAAATTACGTGAGTGACAATTGTTAGAGTATACGTTTCGCTATTGTTTGTCGATTCGATATATAACGTTAACTTCCGTTTTTAAATATTATTTCTATCATCGTATTCCTGATCAATAAAATAATGTAATTCCGTTTCGAACAATTTTAATCATTACTGATATCGTACAAACTTTGCTTAAATATGTAAGTATAATTTTGTAAGTAGCAAGATGACAAAATATATTTGTTACGTCTATACGTTTATTCGAGTGGCAATATTAGATATAAACCGTACGTGTGTGTGCAATATTTGTAGATCGTGATATTCATCGATCTAAATACATATACATGCATATACAATTACAGAAATTTCTAAATACCATTTACAAAGCTGAATAAGCATGAAAATACAATAATAGAGGGAGAGAACGGACATGATATTTTTTTATATGAATGTGCAACCTCTGATTTATTATTTATATAAATTATTTTACAAGCATTTTTAATTGTATCCATTATGGCTACAACGAAGCGTCGTGTCGTTTGAATTTTTATTTCTCAAGCTCGAGGGTCTGTTGTCATTTTTGTCCATTAGCAAAGCATTTTAATCATGTTACATATGTCCTGTTAAAAATTACTTAGTAAAGTATTTAGCGATTACCGCGACCCCTCCCTACGGTACATACATGACGAAATTATTAGTGATCGCATCTGCAATCGCAGTCACGCAATTGTATTGACCACAAATAACGATGATGTATTTTAAACAATATGATTATTTGGTAATTATGTTATATAGGTAGTAACTTGTTCTGTTCCATCCACGGTAAGATTTTTTCAGCAGAAAAACGTATAATGTGCTGATACTCATGGAGATAGAGAAAGCAATCTAGCTTCTTTACGGTGCGTAATATAATATATGAACAAGCAAGTTATCGCTAAGTTAGGAATACAAGTAGAACACGTTGATGTTATACGAGCAAAAATCGGTTATATTATTGTAACGATAGACACATTGTAAATATACATAAATACGTAAATAGGATATTCTCGCCGTAGAAAGAGAGAGAAAGTGCGACAAGTGCATAAGACAGCTCTTTGTATTTCTCTTTATATCACACGATAGAGTTTTGTTATTGACACGTTGCATAATCTAGGCATGTGCACAAGAATCGATGAATTTGCGTGTGGTATTATAAGAGTTCTACCAATCGCAGATTTGTACAGATACGTAGATGCAATACGTAGTGCCAGATGTACTTAATCGCTCATTGTCGATTATGGAAATCATGCGTTTCTGTCTCCCTCCCTCCCTCTCTCTCTCTCTCTCTCTCTCTCTCTCTCTCTTCCTTTCTTTTTATCAAAACAATTTGTTTTTCTATATTTCACTGTTAACGAATTTAACATTATCCATTGTGTATTTATTTCGATAGACACTATCTATTTTTAGTACGTACCACTGTGCCTGTTAGATTAGTCGTTCAACGCTGTTTTTGTCAATAACACAATGTTTATTCTTCGTTATTTCACTCATTTCAATTCTCAACATTGCACTTGGATGATAAAACAATAAGATTGAATAAGAGAACATGAAGAGAATAAATCATGCTTTAGTCGAAATCTAATATTTTAAACTAGATTTATATTGCTGCGAAATACTAGTATGGAAAGAACATATCTTAGTCGAAGAGCTTAGTTAATAGCATTTTTCTTCTTAAAGAAAGTGAAAAATAAGAAAAATTGATTTGAAAGTTTTGCTATAAAAGTTATGTATTTGTAACGGCTTTAAATAAATTTTTAAGTTTAAACTTTTGTAGGAGGAAGAGGAAGAGATTGGATGTGAAGACGAGATTAGAGTGGACAATTGAAGTTTTGGTACCATCAGAGATTACTAACGAATTGCATTACAGCCAATGCTACAAATAAAAATTTACATTAATTTATTATTCTTTCATTACAAATTGTAAAAATTTAAAAATTGTTCATTCCAGTCTCGTATATCTGCGTATGATCTTCTCTTAAATTTTAGTTATATGTCACGAGTGGCATCCATATAAACGACTTAAAAAGAAACGAATTGAAGGATGTATGGGTGATATTTCAACATAATAACAAAATTATGAAAAAATTACAGATTATTTGAAATCACATTTAAAAGTAATATGACAAATCAGGTGACGGTTTACTATCTGAATCATAAATTATTTTAATAAATAATAGTATTTTTTAAATATGCTCTAATAAAAATGTATGGAAATGTATTATATAAAAGAAATAATAAAAATCTCAACTTTTTAATATAAGTACATTATGTGTTCAAGATTATTTATGTAAAGTTATATTGCGATGCATGGACTAGTTGTTCAGTAAATAAACAAAATATTTATTTGTTTTATATCTTTGTAATTAATCAGTGAATTGCAATGAAAATTTTAAGTTATTTTAAATATTTAAAGTACTTATAAAAAAATTTAGATTTTTATTATCACTTTTTAAATTTTAATTTATAACAATAAAAATTATTAAAATAAATAAACTATAAAAATATGTTGTTCCATAAAAACGGAATATTTCGAACACAATTTTTATACATATATATAATTTGGGTAAATGTTAAGAAAAGGGGAGCCACCTCCGATGACCTTGACCTTGACATATGTTGCCAAAGTCGTGACTCTGAGTGACCTACACCAGGTTTTAGGTGGCGGTCGCTGTCCGTTAAAAAGTTATGAACAAAAAAAGTTCAACTATATAATACGAAAATTCCCTGCTTTAAAATATGTTTGATAGTCGTGCACTGTAAGGAATGCCGTGCCAACCGCGACTTTGACATATGTTGTCAAGGTCATGACCCTGAAAAGCCTCCAACAAGTTTTAGTCGTCGCTCGTTATTTAAAAAATTATTAACAGTTAAAGTTAGTAATTATTTCACTGCCTTACATGAAAAGTCAGATAACTCTGGGCAATAAAGAGAGGTATAACCCAGAGTTACCTGACTTTTCATGTAAAGCAGGGAATTCTCGTGTTACATAGTTGAACTTTTTTTTGTTCATAACTTTTTAACGGACAGCGACCGCCACCTAAAACCTGATGGAGGTCACTCAGGGCCACGACCTTGACAACATATGTCAAGGTCATCGGCGGTGGCTCCCCTTTTCTTAACATTTACCATAATTTGTTTAAAGTATAAATATTAACATTTGTAAAAATAATGCCCATACATCCTGAAAAAGATTCACTTTTTTTATCGCCTAGCGATGATGATAGACTGGTTCTGAAAAAGATTCGTAACAGTTCGAAGATAGTTCCGCAAACGGATATGCTGAAAAAAATATGTATGAATTTTCATTCAACATCTTGTGTAAGAAACCATGCAATATAATTTCGATAAATTCAATTATTAACGCTATAAGCTGACATCTTGTCACTTAGCTGAATTATGAGATGTGCAGTATAGGGAAAAATCGAGAAAATCCTTTTTTTTTTTTTCACATGATTTGATCGCAAGAAATTACTTTATGCCATAAACATGCACATGTATCCAAATATGAACTTGGCGAGATTATATCGATTATTCTCGTAAATACATAGTTCCACAATAGCTGCTCTACTCTTATGTATATTGAGTACAACTTGACGATCGCGCCGTTATTATATCATTAGTTAGCAATAATTGCGCTAAGGATTCACAGACGTTTATGGAATACAAGGAATGTCAAATACCAAGTATCAACGATTTTGACACTGTATGTGTTGTACATTTGTGTAATTATGTAATTGCCTCGTAGTTAAATATAATATTATCACGTTACGCCGATCTTGTATAAATAAGATAAATTTGTAATTTTGTTCTTTTCTTTTTCCTTCTTACTTTCTATTTCATACTTGTTAGATACATCGATATATCTACCACACTCTGAATCATTGCAGATATGATGGGATCATATTAAGGAAAAAAAAATTTACAAATATATTAAATATGACTGGTTTGAAATCGTTGGTGCGATTTCTTCTTAATTCGTTGCTCGCGCGTAATGCGTTAGTGGTTAGTGCAAGGTTGTCGGCACAACTTATCGACGATATGTGTTAGTGACGTGGCAGGGTTTATTCAGGCATGAATTTCTCGGCGAATCGTGCATTCGTGCATGCAGAATGCCACCGCGGGTGGCAGTGGTTGAAACGGCGCGATAAGAGAGCTTTTGTTTAGTTACATCGCGTTCCCAGCATAGAACGTGGACGGGACGATCTTATTGATTGATTTCACCGTGACATGGAATTCGTCGTTATTATTCGATCGGAAACGTGATGTTATTTCACGCTATTCTACAAACGTTCCAGACACGTGTGACGTGTGACTCGTTTCGTTGTATAACGACAGATATGCTTCGAGAGCTAATTTATTACTTTCATTAATGAGTTTAATTTTGTATGTGCAAGAGCGACAACTTATCTTATAAATACTAATAAGTCGTTCGCATCATATTAACTATATTATTTACGCTTGTTCTTTTATGTATTATGTTAATTACGTGACTTTCTTAAGTATGTTGTATGTATGTACATACAGGCTGTATGTCTAGATAAGATAGTCATATTTGAAGGAAATTTATGCGATTTCTCGAGTTTCTGCTGTCCCAGTCCGATTTGAATGCAGCGCAGAGTGACGAGTTTCATGAATTTTATAAATCAAACTACAGGGGGTCAATTGTGTATCTCGAAATGAGGTGAAAATTACAAAAATGAGCAAATTTACTAGAATATTCATCATTTAATTACGCAACATCTAGTGAATTTGCTCACTTTTGAAATTTTCACCTTATTTCAAAATACACAATCGACTCCCAGAAGGAAGGACGCAATAGTGCGTACTGTTGTATATTATAAAGTCATTGTACACATTGATTTAATCTAAATGTAAAAATAAAATGCAATATTTCGAATTATAAATAAAATACATACTTTATTTAACAGCACAATAAAATGTATTAGATTTCACGATTTAATCCGTTTCCATATTATCATCTCTTTATTTGAATTTGTGTACGACTTTAATAGTGCGTACTGAATGAAGCTAATCGAATTTGATATTAATTTTCATGATTTCAATTTCATGAACCGATACACGTACATGTACGTGCACATTTAAAGTCTTGCGTTCAACTCACGTAAATATTCTTTCGCTGAACGGATTTGTCACGTGGTGAACGAACATTTTGGAACGATTATCCAGGACCCAGTGCGTTTTCTTCGTAAATATTCGTGAGGATGCAGGTGGAGGTTAATGGCTTGATGGATAATATAGGGTGTTTCTATTTGCACCGAAAACATTTGTTTTTACTTTTACATTTTTATCTTATCTGTGCTTTAAAAAAATTTCCGCTATTCATAGAACGATCATTGTTCGCAATAAGGAACATTAGAGAGGAATGCTCTTCATTAGACAAATCAGGTTAATAATCTGATGATACATGATCGAAAAACAACAGTGAATATCGGAAGTTATTTCACGCTTTTTATCGAACAAGTGTTCTCCGAATACACATTTCTTGATTTATGCAGTTCTCGTGTGTGCGTGCGTGCGTGTGTGTGTGTGTGTGTGTGTGGGTGTAAGGGTGTGTGAGTGTGGGTGTGTGTGTGTGTAGGAAACGTACCTAGTTTAAGATAAAAATAAAAATATGGTATTAAAAAAAAATACGGAATTTTTTAAAATAACTTTTGAAATATTTACAAAGAGAAGTACTAATTTTATAATATTTTAATAATGTTAAACTAGTTGTAAATATTCTCGTCTATATAAAATATATATCTTTTATTATGCAGGGTGTCCCAAAATAATCACTAAATATTTCATGAGCAGGTAGAGCGGACTAAACTGAGTCGAAAAGTCCTCTATCATTTTGCAATTTTCGCAATAGTTAACAAGGTATTAATTACTACTCTATAGGCGCATAATATTATTTAATATTAAGTAATATTTTAAATATATTCTTAGAATATCAAATGTAACATTTCAAGAACATTTTACTAAAATTGTATAATATTAAATAATATACTCGAAATATTAATGGAGATTATATATGTTCATTCTCGATAATGTGTTATATTATTATTAAAACTAACATTATTTAATTGTTACTGTAATATTGTTTAAACATTGAGAAGTATTATAATATCATTTACTTTAATTTGTAAAACTGCTACAGCTGTTCAGAATAAGTATACGTTTAAAGACTGAAAATGATTTTGGCGCGCAGTTGTACTAATCACGCTGAAACATTTTTTTAAGCACAAGATGCAACATAGACTGATAAGAACTTTTCGTTACTGGATTATGAATTCAAATTGCATTAAATTAAAAATAGTTAATATTTATAAATATTTTAATAATAGAAAGTAATAATGTAATCTTCTTACGGACTCTCCCAAATTCAACAACAAAAAATCTAAAAAAACAGGGCGAATGAGTCAGTGTGGTAATTAATACGCAATCTTAAATCTTCAATCCAGAAAATAGAATCTTTATTCCAAAAAATATAATAGTACGTTTCAGTTCACTTTGGAATCATCCTCAACAATACAAATTCAAAATATTAATCCCTTCATGTCCAAGAAAAAATCACCATTAGATTAACAGATTTGATGTTGTAATCCCAAGGCATAGAAGGAATTCGTCGGGACATGACATTTAAGTTATGTTTCGTTCGAGCTGCGATCAACATGCGTTTTTTTTACAATAATTTGATACTCTTTAGTGAATATTAATTGTAATTGGTTGATTCAATGTCGAGACGAATTCCTTCTATGTCTTGGAATTACAACATCAAATCTGTTAATCTGATGGTGATTTTTTCTTGGATATGAAGGGATTGAATTTGTATTGCTGAGGATGATTCCAAAGAAAACTGAAACGTACTATTATATTTTTTGGAATAAAGATTCTATTTTCTGGATTGAAGATTTAAGATTGCGTATTAATTACCACGCTGACTCTCATTCGCCCTGTTTTTTGGATTTTTTGTTGTTATTTTAATAATATGTGAGAAATATTAAGGATACAATAGTAAGGATATTATGTAAGTGGACATATACCTCTATAGAACACTCTCGTAATATTAAAAATTATTATATGATATTCTCAAAATATTATAATAACTTATTTTAATTTTTTAATAATATCCATATAACATTCTAGGAATATTTTGCGTTTATATAGAAAAATTGCCGAAAATTGGTCTTTATTAATTTTTACTTATTAATTTTTTACTCAAATGCTATCAACTTTACAGAAAAACTACAAGAGATAAAAATTGTTGATTTTCTTCTCATAGAACTCTAAGAATTTTTTCAGAATTTTTTAATACCGTATTTTCTCATGTTGGTAAAAATAAGAAAATGTTAGTAAAAATAGGAAAATACAGTATTAAAAAGTTAATAAAAATTCTGAAAAAATTCTTAGAGCTCTATGAAAAAAAAATAAACAATTTTTGTCTCTTGCAGTTTTCTGTAAAGTTGATAGTACCTATTTGAGTAAAAAATTATTGAAGACCAATTTTCGACAATTTTTAGTAATTAATATCTTGTTAACTATTGCGAAAATTGCAAAATGGTAGACGACTTTTCGACTCAGTTTAGTCCGCTCTATCTACCCAAAAGTGAATGGCAAAAAAGGTCGTGACACCCTGTATATATATACAGGGTGTTCGATAATTAATGAAAAATCTTTTGCATAGGGGCAAAATGGACTAAACTGAGAAGAAAAGTCCTCTACAATTTTGCAATTTTTGCAATAGTTAATAAGATATTAATTGCTAAAAATTGCCGAAAATTGATTTTTAATAATTTTTTACTCAAATACTACCAGCTTTACAGAAAATCTGCAAGAGACAAAAATTATTTACTATATTCTCATAAAGTTTTGAGAATTTTTTTAGAATTTTTTAATACCGTATTTTCTCATGTTGGTAAAAATAAGAAAATGCAATACTAAAAAGTTGATAAAAAATTCTGAAAAAATTCTTAGAGCTCTATTAGAATATATATAGTAAACAATTTTTGTCTCTTGCAGGTTTTCTGTAAAGCTGGTAGTATTTGAGTAAAAAATTATTGAATACTAATTTTTCGACAATTTTTAGTAATTAATATCTTGTTAACTATTACGAAAATTGTAAAATGGCAAAGGACTTTTCTTTTTAGTTTAGTCCATTTTGCCCCTATGCAAAAGATTTTTCATTAATTATCAAACACCCTGTATACACACACACACGACACGCACGCACAAGGTCTTGTGTACAATAGAAGAAATGTTAGAAGCAGAAATAAAATACTAGAGAAATAAAAAAATTAGGAATATAAGTGGACGCAAAGACATTTATGTCTTACATATTTGTATCCATTGTACGTTTTGTCGAACAACTCGGTGAATTTAGCCGTTGGTCGGATCTCGATCGAATTGATTCGCGCGAGTTGGGCGAATCAAAAGGAGAGGGAAGAGGCAAAGTAGGGAGAGCACAACCACAGCCAATTGCCGAGTGCCGACCAGCCGACAGCGTTAAGCGCGACGCATGGGCTCGTAGCCTCGTACGGCGTGTGGCGTAGCGTAGCGAGTGGCAGCGAGTAGCGAGTGCGGTGGAGCGCGGCGACGCGACGTCTTGGCGTCTCGTCGCTGCTTGTCGCTCCGCTCGCGATTACTCCACTCTGACTCTGGTCTACTCGCGGCGCGCAGCTTGTCGTGTCGTGAATGCCGCTTGCGTCAGTCTACTTTGAGAAGTCGTGTGGTATTCATCATGTGCAGTGTTGTTCACGCCTACGCTTATGAAACGTCAACGATACGCAACATTTGAGTCCGTTTCCTCGTCGCGTTCACCTGACGTTCTTCGACGTCAGACTTCACTATCACTGATCACCGGACTGAGCACCTGAACGTTGCAGCGCAGCGTCTCATTGCATTTCGTAATCAACGGTCGTAATAAACGCAACATGGATCGATCGTCCAAGTTAATTCTACGGAAGCTCATCATAGACTTCCTCTGTCTATTTGTCGGTAAGTAAAAACGCCAGATTTTTGTGTGGAGTCATTTCGAAAGAACGCGTTACACATCGAATGACCGGCTACATGTCAGATTGACGGAGTAGAGGCGCCGCGCGTTGCGCGCGGTTTGTTTGATGTTCGTCCGCGCTAAGTGAGGAGGGTGTAACCTTTAAATTGGCAGGTGCACTTTGTCCATGCCAAAACATTGCACGTACAGCTCTCTCTCTCGACGTCACTTCGTGCATTGTTAATGCGATGTGAGCACGGTTTCCGCGAATTGCTTTGGCAGATATTGCGTTCGCGAGGTGTTCGCTAGAGAGATAACGAAAAATGTAAGAAAGTGAGAGACAGCGCTACTCTGTTTCGAAAGTACGCGGGATTTTAACTCTTAGTGTTATGCATTCCGCAGCGGCACTTACAATGGAATCCCTTCGCTAAATTTATACCGCAAGAGCTCTAATGGTTTTAATCTTCGTCTGCTTGAGTTTATCTAGGGTACTTTCTCTTAAAAAAGAAAGTGGAAATTCTTAAAATAGTAAACTTGGCGTAGTATGTATATTTTGTATATTAAGTATTCAAAAAATTTTTTAATTCTCAGAAATAAAGTCGCAAAACTTTATTAATCTTTTGGCATTTATATAGATTTTCGAAGAACTATACAATTTACGTTCATATCAATGTAGATTAACACAATAAGGATATACAATCTTTGTATTCTTATCTATTAACCTAACCTAACACGATAAAAGAAATTGGATGCAAACAATTTTTACATTTAACATAGTTAATATATGCAAGTAAGTGCATCACGTAATAAAAATTAATTGACCAAAATTATGTTATACTTGCAAACAGTTTTAAAATTTTGCTTCCAGATATTCTTGTCTTGTTCTATGAACTAGATATTACAGTATTGATTTGCGAAACGACATTAGCGATAACGTGACTTTCTCGCGGCAATTTGTGCATCCCCATAGGATTCTATACATGGATAACATTAATAAATAGGAACAATATAACCGTATAGACAATGTCTCAAAGGAAACAAAAGATAAGTCGTTTCAAATATTAATAGATTAATAGCTAATAGTGAAGCCAGCGCGATTTAATGGAATAAAATAAAGTAGATCGTGATTTCGTTCCGCGAGTGAAAACACTCCACTTTTCCAATCAGTCAGTACTTATCAGTCTTCATCATAATAGCGACATGATGGATGGTTAATGCAGTACGCGATGTTTCGCAGAAATGTAGTACATCTCGCACGAACGCGTATCTTGTAAACATACTGTATAAAATCGGTATTGCTTTCGATCGATATCATCTCTCGGTGACGCCAGTGACACAGTTCCACGCGCGATACAAACAGACAATACGGCGCCTTCATGATTCATCTGATCACGAAACTGCGGTACACGCCAACATTTTGTCACTCCCGTTAAAATAAGGTCCATCGCGAAACTGTATTTGTATTGACCTCTTTTGTCGTAACGTAATGAGATAAGTGTAAATATTGCGTAAAACGGAAGAAGTCACTTTATTTATTTTTTACGCAAATGCAGATAAAAACGTTTAGTATAAAAACATAAAATTTGCTTAGAAGAAATATAAAAGAATGTTATTACTTAAAATGTCGAAAAAGCCAACAAAAGCAAATGAATAAGTTTGAAAAGTCGTAAATTTCTTTTGTTATTAAATGTATTTGTTTTTTGTATTTAATGTATTTGATGATAAGATTAATTTGAATTAATTTAATATTTGATGATAAGATTAATTTGAATTAAGTAATTACAAAAAATTTCAAACAAATAATATTTTATCGATTTCGATTATCTTTTTGAGTTTATTTTTCACGTCAGTTGAGTGACTTTTGTCGCAATCTTTGAATTTGATAGTCGATTCCTAACTTATACAGGGTGTTAAAAAATCATTCAGCATTTATATGGTAGATAGTACACACTATACTGAGTAAAGAAAGCTTAGTGAACATAGGTCGGAAGCTCAACCGTTTCTGAGATATAAACGTTTTTGTATGACTTATTTACTACATTTACAGAAGATGTTCTCTTTCCATTTCCATACATGCTTAGCTTCTTCTTACAGAGTCTTTTACAGAGTTCTTCTTGCAGAACGCAGTTTATAAACATTGAGGTAAATGTCGTATGCGACACGTAGAAGCCAGTAAGTCATTCATGATGCTAACATACAAAAATGTTTATATTTCAAAAACGATTGAGCTTTCGACCTATGTTCACTAAAATTTTTTACTCAGTGTGGTGTATACTATTTACCATATAAATGCTGAATGGTTTTTTTTATATAATGTTTAATTTTTATCGTATATGAACAATAACACTTTACTGAATATATATATATATATATATTTTTTTGCTAAGCTAAGGAAATTCAAAAACGCCAAACATAATCACTCTGTAGAAAGTGAATCAGTTTAGTTAATAAATTCAACAAATTAATATTGTCGTGGTAACCAACAGTTTGATTGATCATATATCAACAAATAGTTTTTGTGTCAGTAACAAAACTTTGATTATTGGTACAAAACATTTCGCTCAGTGTAGAAAAATTCATTTTGGAAAAATTCACGCGTGTTCGTAAAATCTACCACGTTTGCTCTCGATTCTTTTTGTAAAGAAAATAATTGCGTATAGGGTACACAGCGGCATAATTTGGATAAGTTAACAGAATTGAAGTCCCATAATGTATTCAATAAAACATACGGAACATACGCTGTTATATGTATTAACTTAAATTACTCTTCAGATTAGTTGTTAAGATTACATTTGTTTCTAAATTAGTTCGTTTAATAATAAATAAATTTCACATCAAGTGATGTAGTATTGTAAACGTAAATATAAAAGTTAACTCAATATTAATTTCAATGCTTTAACGAAGTATCTTATTTTAATAATATTATAAAATGTGAGAATTAATTGTAATCTTTTTTATATATCTAATTTAAACAAAATCTAACACATTTTGTAATGTGCAGATTAAGACGAATCACATAAAGTCTTTATAATGAAAAGAATTATAAATTTTTGAATCTAACCGATCTAACCTACGTGATGTATCTATAGTAAAAACTACTTGCGCAGTACAATGCGCAATCGTGTACTTATGCTTTGCTATACACACCATAGGAAAGTTAGATTAGATTTTACTATAAAAATAGAAGGAAAAATAAAAATTTTAACAAAAATAAGATTACATAACTTTCTGGATCACATTAATTTGATGAAGGACATTAAAAATTAAATAGCTTGTTATATATACTGCAAAAACAGCAATTTTTCCAAAAAAACCAATTTTTCGGGAATTTTTCCGGTTTTTTTCCAGCAATTTGAGAAAAGCGGTTTTTTTAAAACTATAAAATATTCCAAATAGAAAAAAAAATAGATTAAGAACAGCTATGAGCAAAAAAAAATTTTTTTGGCTTATAGTTGTTCTTAATCTATTTTTTTTCTATCTGAAATTTGTGAGCCATTCTCTATTACTTATTTTAATAAATATTCCATAAATAAGTGTTTAATTATCTATAATATACTAATATGTAATTTCAGGAAATTTTATTACAATTAAAAAGTAGTTAAAACTAATAACATTAAAAATTAAAATAACAATAAAAATACTGATATTTTCATTTATACAGTTTTTAAAATTATTATAATAATTATTTAAAAAATCGATTTCTTCGAAACACACTATGAGCCAATGGCTGAAACGGCCGGACACGTATCGTTTTTTTTTTCGCTCAAGAATAGCCTGTAAAAAGCGCATAAAAATCCCCAACCCCGTCACCTGGTGTTCCCCTTGTGAGTGATATTTTAAAACACATTTATTTTTCCTCATTCCTTTATGACGCACTTTTATCATAGTCTCGAGGAAATTGTGTAAAGCCACAAATCGCCAAGTTATGATCACGATTCTAGAAGGAAAAATTTTTTTATTCCATAAATACGATAGAAAACGCGAATATACGGTCAAAGTTAGATGTTTATATAATATAATATAATATTAATAAGATTGGAAATAAGACCATTTATGTTCGAAACATTATTTTAAATACGAAGCGCCACTACAGTCTGAATGTTAATATGTTGAACTATTATATATATTATAATAAATGAATTAATTTCAGAAATTATAATTGCGTGCCGATATGGTTGAAAGTCCGACAACAATTAAAAAATCGTACATCTATAAGTAAATATTTTTATTCTTAAAGTTTTGTTTTATAATCGTATATGATTGTCTGAGATTTTTGATTTCTACTTAGATAGTAAGTGTAGTTCTTACTTAATAAAGTCCAATAGATTTTTTTGTTTATGTGTCTTTGTTATCATATATTGTCAATGTTTTTAAAAAATGAATGGGGATAGTAGACTAACCATGGAACTGTATGACTCATTTAATGATGACTCTTATAGTACTTACTCAACATTTTATTTCTTTAAAGAGATTTTCCTCAGTGGTAAATGTTATACATATAAGTTTAGTTCCCTCATGTCTAATCTCGAAAACTAGGCTCATTCGACATGTTTTTGCACGAAATAAACAAATTTTAAAAAGAAGCATTGGCTGCGTTCAGCAGAGAAAGCAGCTTTGCAACTGTTGTAAAATTCTTCAATATGATTAGTCTTGCCCGTAGTTCCTCATTGGATCTAAATGTATAAACCAATCATATTCAAGAATTTTACAATAATTGCAAAGCTGCTTTCTCTGCTGAACGCAGTCATTGTTTGGCCCTCCGAAGCGAATGTTTGTGTTTAAAATATATTTTTATAAAAGTTTTATTAATATATAGTCAAAGAGCTTAAAATACATTAATATTTATTTTAATAGTCTTAGTCAAATTACCCCGGTTCCGGGGCTAGTTGAATCAGATGGAATGCATTAGAAAAATGCATTTTTTTTCATATTAGTTATCAGTTTTCCTTTATTATTAAAATATTATTAGGTAGTCAAATGTATGTAGTAAGAGAGAGTGGTGTAGAATTCATTTTTTCGATAAATCTCTTAATTTTGTCTGTAAAAATTCGAAACTGAAAAATGAGTCTATTAGCCCGATCTCCTCTATATTAAAAAAAGTTAATTATCCACGTATTATGAAGTATGCAATGTCATGTAATGATTCAAATCCATTTGTAGATATTGTTTCGAATACATGTAGTGAGTGCAAAAAGTATTCGTACAGAGAAAATATTTTTAAAAAAAACTTTATTTTTAAAAAGTAAACATTATCCAGTAAGAAATGAATCATTGAATTGATATCGAATCAATATCGATAACCTTTTATGTCACCAGAAGCAATTAAGAAATGACACGTTAATTTTTGTTATGTGCCATTTGTAAATAAAAACAGTTTGGATAAAACGAAATGATGAAATCACTTTAAAACAATTATAAAAATATGAAAATTAATTCTAACAAAAATCAACGTATCATTTCTCGCTTTTGACGTCACGATTTAATATGGCCCTATGACTACTCAGGAGCTTTAAAATTAAATACTGCATTCATACATTGCAATAGACATTAATTCTATCGTAACTTATAATTTATATACTTTGAAAAAAGAGGAAAGAAAAAACATAAGTTTTTATAGAGTGCGCGTAATAATAAACATATTTTTTAGATATTATTGCAAGAATTATAGGTATCATCTATTAACTCTTAATCCTTACATATAAATTGTATGAATTTACAATATATGAATTTTTTCTATTTGCGAAATTTAAAGAGACCAAGAACAATTATGCGAGCATTAACGAATGATTACAAGTCGAGACAAAAACGATGAAGTGACAATTGAATTTTAATCATGACACGACGCTGTTTAAGTTGTGAGTTTGTTTGAATCAAATTAAATGACCTATATATATTGGCTGCACCCATATTGGTGCGTCGTAACGCGCCACATTTTAGTAGAAAAAATTGCAAAAGCAGCCGCGTAAACTATTTAAGATTTATTTACAAATAAAAATAATCGTGTAGTAATCTATTTAATATGACTGACTGGTACGATTCGTTCACAATAAAAAACATCTTAAGTTTTTCTTCTCTCTTCCATCACAGAAACAGATTGAATGATTAATATATTTTTATTAATATATTATTAGACAAACACACAGACCCGCATACACACACTGTGCAAGTTGTTTTACTTAAAAACAATTTAGGCTGGCCGTTATTTTGTCACACTGTCTTTCTTTTAAACGTGACTATTTTTCATGCGTCTAGCTCAATAATTGCATCCTTTCAGAGTTCGTTAAGAGCTGGCGGTTTCAACCAGTCAAAAGGAAGAGGCTGTGAAAAGGTCTAAACCTGCGGCATTTGTATGCCTTGTAAGGCAAGTGTCTATCGACTCCATTCATAAAGCGCTAAATCCCGATTAGGTCCCGGGATGCGCTTTTCGTATAAATAAATATGCATAATCATTAAATTAGATCTTTTTTCTTCTTTCACTTTTCTACTCAAGTATATCGTTTCAATTATCTACTACCGTAAGTTTGTGTGAAGGATTAATAATAAAAAATTTTCAGCATATAAATCGTGCGTACAATTGTTTTTTGTTTTTATTTCTCACATTAATCGATTAAAGATTTATGGTGTTTGCAGGGCTGAGCAAAATACATGTATTTTATATTACAAATACAAAATACTGTCAAAATTAAGTAAATATATAACTGTACTCTAAATGGTCTGCATCATTGATGTAATTGATTTAGAATAGTTATTAATTGTAAGATTGATAGTATTTTTTATATTTTGTATTACAAAACCCTGGTAAAAATTTTTCTTATAATTTTTATACGAATTGGAACATTTTTATACGAATTGGAACTCAGAAATATTTAGAAAGTTTATATCTTCTCTCAGAATTTTTCGTACAAGTGAATTCTAAAATATTCTGAGATTCTCATCTCATAATTTTTAAAAAATATTTTTAAATTTTTTAGAATTTATAATATTTCATTAGAAAATTTTAATTATAAAAATTCTTAGAAATCTTATACGATATTTCATAATTAACATATATGAAAAATTCTGAGAAAAGATGTAGATTTTCTGAGAAGTGTTCCAATTCATATAATGTGAGAAAGTTATAAAATATTATATAGAAATTTTCAAAAATTATATAGAATTTCTGAAAAATTCTATGTAAATTCTGAGAAAAATTTTCATTTAGGAATACATGTATTTTGATTAACCCTGGATGTTCGTAGAATTTTTCACTTATTGTGTATCGCAATTTTGCTAAAATTTATGAGGGTGATTGTCCGCATGATGTATAGCACGTGAAGTAAATCTCTTGAAGCAGTAACTGCAGCAGGGATGGCTCTTTTCGAAGAATATAGATCGCGATATCGATTTTTGTTTAACGATTATTTCGTCATTGTCGTTTATAGTAATTTTACGTAATAATAGAGATATTGTGCATACTTTGCACATGGAGATAAAATGGAAAATAAAATTGATTATTGCCCGTATTCATATAGTCAGGTCTTATATTTAAGGCTTCCTTAAATTTGTCTTCAGATACTCTACGAATTATTTCATTGGCTACTGAGCATTTGAAGATAAATTTAAGGAAGCTTTATGTAGAAGATCTAACTATGAATACGGGCATATATGATTGATCGTCTAACGATGTGTTAGCGGAATAATTATAGAATATATAATATTTCACAACCAAAACTTCTTGCATTTTATTTCAAATGTAGAAAAAAACAAAAAAAAATACTTTTAGTGATAATAATATGTAAAAATGGCTTAATAAGCATATATAGTAGCGTACGCAATGCCTTATATACGTTTATTACTTGGTTTATTATCAATGAACGATAACGAAGCATTATGATAACGAAAAAAAGATGAGTAAGGTATATGTATACCTAGTAGGTATATATACCTACTCTATCTATAGATAGTGCGTTATATGGTATTTTTGTTGCACATATACAGAGAGTACTTTACAAGTTTCTTTTCGTAACAAGCCGAATATTTTGCATACCTGAAATTTTTCTGCCGCTTTGTGATTTCGTTATATAAGACATGTACGAATAAAAATCACGCAGTTATACAAAACGCGAGCGTTAAAGCACTTACATTGCTTACATTTTATCATAACTGTAATGTAATGTTGAATTACAATTTTTTTATAATTATATTCTCCTAAATTATACCTTCCTTCTATTTTACTAAATTAAACTTTCCGACTTTTCACAATAATAATTTTTATTATTGTAATATCTCTGAATTGACTGATATGTAAAAATAAGTAAAAATCTGAGGTCAATCGGAAAGTTCCGTCCATCTAGCGGTGAGTAGCTATAGCTAGAACTGTCGATAACTCTAATGTCTAAACCACACTGTTAGAAATGTAACCACGAGTTTCCTTTACATGTAAATGAAGCTGGTAGTTAAGAATGAAATTAAAAGTAATGAATGATTTAACTGAAAATTAAGTTACAGTAGTTACTTAAATGTAATGAACGTGTACATTAAATTTATGAAATTTAATGTACTTTTAATAAAATTTTATGAAAAGTACATTAAATTTCATAAATTTTCATGAAAAATACATAAATATTTGTGTATATGTACATAAATATACTTTTTAGTTACAAATACATTAAATTTAATGTAATATCATGAAATTAAATTCAAATTAAATTCAATTATGTAACTTAAAAGTTAATGAAATTTAAGAACATTTCTAACAGTGCAAGCTTAATTTTTTAGTTTTACCATCCGTCAATAAAATTCAGTATATAAAAGTATACGTTTGCATCAATAACATTGCTTTTTACTGCATCGAAAATGTCGACATTTGAGCCAAATAAGCGTCATTTGCGCGAAGTGTTAATCTTTTGCTTCAAATGGAAGAAAACTGCAGCTAAAGCTCATCGAATGCTTGTAGAAGTTTATGGTGATAGTGCTCCTTCCAATAAAACATGCAGAGAATGGTTTCGACGCTTTAAAAGTGATGATTTTGATGTAGAGGGCAAAGAGCGTTCTGGACGACCAAGAGCATTTGAAGAATTGCAGGTATTGGTGGATGAATATCCATGTCAAACGCAAAAACAACTTGCACAAGCATTAAATTGTGCTCAATCTGTTATTTCCGATCGTTTGAAAGCCTTGGGAAAGGTCTACAAGGAAAGAAAATGGGTCCCATATGAACTGAAGCCAAGAGACGTTGAAAGGCGAAAAACCATCTGCGAAATTCTGCTTGCTAGGCAACAAAGAAAGGGGTTTTTGCACCGAATTGTGACTAGCGATGAAAAGTGGATCTATTTCGATAACCCCAAACGCCGAAAAACCATTTGTGATCCAGGCCAACCATCGACATCGACGCCAAAGCGGAATATCCACGGAAAGAAGGCAATGCTCTGTATTTGGTGGGATCAGAAGGGTGTAGTGTACCACGAGCTGTTGAAATCTGGTCAAACAATCACAGGGGATCTCTACCGAGAACAAATTATCCGTTTGAGCCGAGCATTGCACGAAAAACGACCAGAATATGAAACGAGACAGCATAAAGTCATTATTTGCTTCATGACAATGCTCGGCCTTACGTCACAAAACTTGTCAAGGAAACGTTAGAAGCACTTCGCTGGGAAGTGTTACCCCATGCGGCTTATTCACCAGACTGTGCTCCTTCCGACTATCACTTTTTTCGATCGATGGCACACGCACTTGCAGAGGAACACTTCAATTCTTATGAAGACGTCGAAAAATGGGTCTCTAAGTGGATAGCCTCCAAAGATGAGTCATTCTTTCGCCGCGGAATTCGGTTACTGCCTGAAAGATGGGAAAAAGTCATCGCTAACGAGGACAATATTTTAATTGAGGTACTTTTTCATTTTGTTTTTTAATTAAAACCATACTTTTTGCAAAAAAACGGACGGAACTTTCCGATTGACCTAATATTTAAATGACCATCTTTTTAACCTTTAGGCTGCCGGCATTTTTTCGTTAAAATAGTAGTTTTTTTCTCGAAAATTTTTCTATATATGAGTAAAATATATGGGCAGAATATCGAGATATGTACAGAGCCACAAAAGTGGCTTTCCCAACAGGGAACGTATAATAAAAAAAAATTTTATTTTTTCTCCAAAATTATGTATTTGAGAGTTTTTGGTATCACTGATTCCAATTCTGAGCATAGATTTATGAAATCTCAAGCCCTAAACGTAATATTGATAACATAAATATGAATATAAACGTATAGACTCATGCAGAGAACTTTCTTTTAGCATTACCTAGAGCTAACGACATGGACATAGAAAGTTTGTAGCTCCTTTTTTACTTATCTTTTTTGTTTGAGTCTTAAACTTATTATTTGTATTTTTTTTTACTTTTTTCTTGTTTTATAATTTTTTTACTTTTTTAGATTTTTACTTTTTTTGTATATTTTTCAATATTTATATATTTTTTATATATTTTGGACAACATACACATGTATATGTTCAATACAATTAGTACTTAAAATACCACTAAAAATGATGGTATTTTAATCCACACTCGAGAGTCACAAAAGTGGCAGTCTAAAGGTTACATAAGTATTAAAGTAAGCAAACATGATAAGTTTATATTATGAGTTTTGAATATTTTTTATATATACATTTTTTATAAACTTCTAAAGTTTATAAAAAATTTTATAAATTTAAAAGGTTCATGAATATAAAAGGTTCATGTATATGTGAATATATTCACATTTACAATACCTTAAGGTGGTTTTTTAGTAAAACGCTAAAAATGCACGTAAATATTTTTCCAGAATGGCCGTTGACTTATTATTTTTTTGTGACCATTAAAATCGTAATTTTTTCAACTATTATAATCTTATTTTTGAGAAAAGTCTAAGATTTGTATGCAGTTAGTCAAAGAAGCATCTGCGAGCTTTATCTGTCACTAAATTATATGTGAAAGGTTACATCTTCAACTTTTTTTTCTCTCTTATTTCATCGTTAATCTATCACTGAATTTTGCACATGTCAATTTCGATATTTCAACTTCATTATGTAAAAAAATTAGACATTTCTATGATAACTCAATTTATTAAAAAACCACCCTAAAATAAAATTAGAAATGTTTATTAAAACAATAAGAAGATAACGATAAAAAGCTTGTATACCGAGATTGAAAAGTTCGAAGCTTAACATTCCAAAATATTCTTCGCAAAGATTTAACGGCTCTCGGATCTTGATTATGAGTCGCTCTTTTACATTTGCATACCAAGGAGAAGAAGAGAACATCAGATTTATAGTCTGTATAAGAGATTGTTTATAATATAATACTATAAATATAATGACTTGTAAATTTGCTGAAATTTAATATATTTATTGGAAAGTTTAGCAATGTAATATTTTACATGTAAATATAACTAATGCATAAAGAACTGACTACATGATAAAATTAATTTTTTATCGATAAATATATTAACAAAATAAATATGTTACGAAATATTACATGTATAGGACTATTTGTAACACTCAGTTGGTGATGCTCGACATGAATGTCTGTGTGTCATATTCATATTTATTAAAAATATTTCATTGTTCCAGAAAGAATGATAATATATTGTAACTACATTTAACTATTGATAAGGATCCAATACACGGATCGAAATGTATAGTTTATTATAATAAAGATTTCACAAACAATGTCAACTGGTGTTGGACTCGACTGGCTTTAAAACCTTCTATTTTTACATGTATATGTTTGGAATAGATAAATTATTTCCAAAATTTCTTCAAATTTTCAGTCATAAATTTAATTCACTTTGTATTATTTGTCGAATAAGTTCTTGGCCATTTTCTGTCATGTCGAGAACGATGTTACGCTTGATAGCATACTAATGATATTATTTTCTCTTATTATGTAATATAAAGTATATATAAGGTGCAATGAGCCATAAATGGAGCATAAAGGAGGGAGTGTAAAAATGGCCAAAATTGGCCCTGAATGGACACTTTTAAAACCTATGCAGCTGTCATTTTGGAAGTCCGTACATTCATGAAAAAATGCTTATTTATCCAGGAAAGCTTGAGAAACCTTCCAAAAATAATAAAATAAGTCGTCTAAACGCTCTGCAAAGGAATTCATTTTGTCTGTAATAAACGATGGATTTCAAAATTAATGGTTTATTTACATCTAACACAAGTTGGATCATGAAATACTATAAGAATACTAGGAAAAGATCTACATATTATATATATACATACATATATATGTATATATGTGTATATAAGGGTGGTTCACTTAAATCAAACATCTTGAATATTTCGTTTATTTTTAATGATACAAAAAAATGTTTCAAACGAAAGTGTAACGGTTTCGAGGGAGACGTATTTTGGTCATGTATTTTTCTAGGTGGAGGCGTCAAAAGATATAAAGGTCACCTTCACTTTTTTAAATGAAATTGTATGATTTTTTTCACACAATATAAAAGTATTAAGGTAGTGATATCAAAAAACCAATAGTTTACGGGATATTTTACAGTTTATTCTGGCACATATTGACATGAAATGTTAAATAACTCGTGAACTATTAACTTTTTGATAACCATACCTTAATACTTTTATGAACAGAATAATGAAATGATTCAGTTGGTGTAAAGAAAACACATGGTTGCTTTAAAAAAAATATGTATGCAAAATGGATAATTTTCTAAATAAGCAACAATATATATTCTTTCCACTTTAGTTTACGAGTTATTTAATATTTTATGTCAATATGTGCCAGAATAAAATGTAAAATATCTCGTAGTATATACAATAAAATGTAAAATATCTCGTAAACTATTGGTTTTTTGATATCACTACCTTAATACTTTTATATGCAGAATAATTAGAGGAATCATATTATATATATATATCTATATATATATATATAGATATAGATCTTTTATATATATATAAAAGATCTATATCTATATATATATATATAGATATAGATCTTTTATATATATATAAAAGATCTATATCTATATATATATATATAGATATAGATCTTTTATATATATATAAAAGATCTATATCTATATATATATATATAGATATAGATCTTTTATATATATATAAAAGATCTATATCTATATATATATTCTGTATATATATATATAGATATAGATCTTTTATATCTATATATATACAGAATATATATATAGATCTTCCTATTCTATATAGTATTCTCATATTTCATGATCAGACTTGTGTTAGATGTAAATAAACCATATAATTTTAAAATCTATTGTTTATTAGAAACAAAATGAGTTTCTTTACAGAGCGTTTAAACGACCTATTTTATTATTTTTGGAAGGTTTCCCAAGCTTTCCTGGATAAACAAGCATTTTTTTTCAAGAATGTACGGACTTCCAAAATAACAACTGCATAGGTTTTAAAGGTGTCCATTCAGATATGGTTTAAAAATATCTATTTACTGATCCTACCAGTTTGACTTTGGGTTGCGTAGCCAAGGTCAAGTCAAGGTTACATTGATTTTCTGAAATGGAATACCCTATTTAGCCAATTTTAGCCATTTTTACACTCCCTCCTTTCTTTTACACATTTTGTGTCACACTTGACTCACAGAGTCAAAGGGATTACCAGATAGTTCTTACTGTTATGAATTATTATTGTTATAAAATATCATTGAAAATCTGATATTCGAATTTTCTACTTCCAAATTAAAATATCTTATACAGTTTTATTATAAATCACGATTACTATCCTTTTTCATTATTAAGAATATAATTTATCAAATTTTAAGTTTAACTTTATCATTAGAAAAAGTAATATAAAATTTCGATCTTGTCGATATGACGTAGTATTTTTTTAGACTATAATCACAGTGGAATTTTTCAGGAGCGCAATTTGACTTGCAAAACAGCTGATCGATGGGCTATATAAATAATAAGCGATCGTACGAGTTATTAACGTTAACCGCGCTGTGCATTGATGTGTATTACTTGGTTCATGCTGAAAGTGGTACACAATTATCGCAACAACCGACTACGTGATTTTCATGTATTGGTATAACATGCTCAAATAAATTTACAGGTTGATAAGTAGCCCATAATTTTCCTATGGTTTTCCGTAAAGTCGCGCGTTTAAACTTTAATTTATGCGTCGATGACAGGAACGACTGATAAAAAGACCATCATATATAAGAAAAAACTCCTCAATAATTAGATGATACACCGTTTTCGTTAACAAGCCTTAATAGTAGAGTATGTAACTGCTGGTATCGACACAGTCTGCTTATATGAGAAATATTGCATTTACTTACGAATGTATAACGAGACTGATGTAATAACTGTCATCAATATTTAAAAAGCAAATTAAAATAATTTTATATATTGCTTTGACGTGTATAGTTCGTATAAAGGCGCCTCCAGACGATATGGTCAATGTATAGGCCAGGGTTCCTATTCTTGAAAAGTATCGCATACATAAAACTAAGAAAATACTATAATATATGTTACGTACACTATAGTATTTCCCTAGTTTTTCGTATGCGATACTTTTCAAGAATAGGGCCCTAGGTCTGTCCAATTTGAGCTCCGGAGCTAAAACACAAAGCCATCGACACAAAAAAATTCAATGTGGATAAGACTTTGGGGACCGTAAAGTGTTAATACGTATCTAAATGACGCTTATCAACATTTTATAGTTCCTAAAATCCAGGGAATGGAAAGTTACTTTTTAAAAGTAACAAGTTACAGTTAC
>NW_017300223.1:48439-49541 GCF_001594075.2 Trachymyrmex cornetzi
TAACAAGTAACGAGTTACTTCCATTCCCTGCTAAAATCTTGCTCACATTGAATTTTTGTACGTCGATGGCTTTGCGTTTTGGTTCCGGAGCTCAAATTGGACAGCCTTAGTAGAGGCCAACTTTGCACACATTCGTTAAATATTGACTACATTCAATATGAATAATTATGTATATCATGTATGCATATGATATTTGTTAATGTTGGCTATATCATCTGGAGGCACCTTTAAATTAAATCGAATAATATTTTAAATCTTATAAATTTTTAGATAATTATCATTTTGTAGTTTGTAAAGTTATTACAAAAATATTTTACATTAAAGCGCATCTAAACATACATATTATTTAACATTAAAGACATATAAATATGACATAAGATATAAATTGTGGAATCATCAATATAAAAGAAACAATTATTTTTTAGAAAATTTTGATTATAGAAATATCATATTTCTACTTTATCAGAAATATTATATTTTAATGATTAAATCATCAAAATATACAATATATGTAATGTTGTAAATTAATAAGTCGTAAATAATAATTACTTAAATAAAATTATTTATTTTTTCTAAAATTGTTCATCAAAGCAATGATAGGTGTGCGTGCATGCGTATGTATGTACCTATATAAAATATTTATGATTTATGAAAAATGTATCTATAAAACTGAAAATACAACAGATCTATGATTCACTATATATGTATATAAAAACATTCTCTAATCAAAAAGGTTTCAATTATTCGGCCAAAGATTGAAGAGCATCATTGAAAGTTGGACGAATGCATTGAATGCATGCCATCTTGATTGGTAATCACGTTATATTTGTTATACGTCAGTAGCAGCAGCAGTTGTACAGCAAGTACAATAAATTGCATGTTAATTTGGAGTTCACGAGACGACGTTCAATCCCGATTAAGGAGGTTGTAAGGAGAATGCAATATGTTAAGAATTGCTTGAAATTTGGAACATAGCTTTATCTACAAAGCATGCTTTTATGTAAATTTTTTCAGATTTTTTGACCAGCGCATTTTTCTGTAAATTAATAACAAAATTCTGGATTTTATAATAGACTATCTCTCTTTCTCTTATAGGAGACTC
>NW_017300223.1:49897-55408 GCF_001594075.2 Trachymyrmex cornetzi
TTACCAACTTCGATTTTTCAGTTTTACACCGTTGCCAAATCATTTCTTGAGCTAAAAATATTTATTGTTCTAAAAAATATATGTTTATATTTGAAACTTTTACACAAATAAACACTAATATTTTTTGCATTTTAATTGCATTATAATCCATATTTCTTTAAATTTTAGCTATTTATTTCTTCAAATTTTATTGTTCAAATGTTGGCTACACTCCATATTTCTTTTGTATTAAAGCATTCCCCTCGCTGCCCGCCTCAGCCTTATAACCTCCTTAATCGATCGCTACATAGATCAACTTGTTGCGAGCGATGACATTATTGCTGTATGATTGTAATGAATGACCAACGATATAACGAGACTGTTTTTCTCTTATGTTTCAGTGGGCATTTCCGTACTGATGTTCTTCCTATTCGGCAAACCTTATAAACGCGGTTTTTTTTGCAACGATGAGTCACTCTATCATCCGTATCACGAGTCTACGGTTACGAGCACGATGTTGTACGTCATCGGTCTTTTACTTCCTATATGTACGGTGAGTCACCTTGCGTTTGCAATTACGATTATGATTTATGCGATATAAGATTCGTGAGGAATCACTTGACAATTTACCATTACCTGCAGCGAGAATCTTATCTCTCTCACGACGATCCTTATTCGTTTGTATGAAGTGTAAAAATTCACATTTGAAATATAGTCATCGTTTAGCAAGTTAATTTAACGTTAAATATTTCTCATTACAGAGGAAATACCACTTAATTTTTATCGACATTCTCTTTTTCTCAGACACTTTCGCTTTAAAAAAATTACGTATGTTTATAGATTAGAAACTATATTACGCTCGTCATATAATAATCAACAGCAGATGTGATCGCGAGCGATTGAAAGAGTCCATCGCGTTTGCCGCTTTTGAAACTCTTTTTTATCCTTCTAAAAGGAGGGATGACAGAGATGGTGTCTAAGAACACGAGAGACGCACGAGATGGCTCACGTCTCGCTGCCTGCACATGAGAGTAGACTAGAGGGAAGTAAGTGCACTCGTGTTCGATGCTCGTGGGCATTTTACGGTATCAATTTACAGTATACGTATACGAAAGTAATGCACACGACTCGCAACAGTTGCAACACATGTATTACCATCCGAAAATTTTTGTTGAGTTCTCATAGGATATAAAAGAAAGGAGGAGAGCGAAAAAGAATCGGAAACTATTCTTTTCGTGCGTCTATTTTTTATTTGCTTCCTCAAACACATGCATTTTACTGCTTAGGAATGGAACAAAACCGATTCGATCGAATGCAATAAAACGATTTTTTTCTTTTTCCGCGATATGTCGTCATCACATGACCTTGCTTGTGAGAACGATCGGACCGTTTACATGAATAGGTATATACGACGCACCTATTAAAAACTTAATTTATTAAGTATTACTTACTATGTTTATAGTAAACAAACTATATCAGTAAAAACTTTGTACTGTCTACTACTATGAAAACAATATTAGAAATCTGAAATATTTATTTTTCATATTAAAAAATAAACTTTTCGAAACCCTTGCATTTTTGCTATATATCCCATAGGGGTGGGATATATGGCTACTCATAGGGGGAGGGGGGATATACGGCTCATGAAAAATTTACAAATAATGCATATAAATAAGACGTATAATGACATAATAACTTTTAAAATATGTTTATAAAGTTTTATTAAGAAATAAGAATGGTAAATATGTATATGAAGTAATAAATAATAATTACGATCTTCCTACATATATTACAAATGTTATGACATGAAGTAGGTATTTCATATAATGCGTTTATTGCATTTAGTGTACTGAATTCAATCTGCGCACTTCGTATGCTTTGAGCATAAATCCCGCTCGCTAAAAATGCCGTATATTCCAAACATGTGGGATATACAAGACAACAAACTAAACAAAGAATACGAAAGCAAAGCTCTTGTATTTTGCTACACACATGCTTTACTATTCCACTACGCGTATGTATCACGAAATAACTCAAGGGGGTAACCACTATCTGAAATATTGTCCCACAGATTACATGATTTCATCTGATTACAAATAATTTTTTTCACTACTATGAAGTAATTTGGTAAAATATACGATTTTATTTAATATTATACAATGATTTCTCGTGGTTGCATATATAATTATCGGATTATACATAGAGATTTTATATAAATTTTATAATGATTTCGAGAATTCTGTTCCACGATTACATTAAGTGGTTACCCCCTCGAAATAACTACTAAGTCTTTTACACGCTCTACATTAATCATTTTATGTAGATTATAATTTATAATGGCGTTACTTATTACAGTGACAAACCGATTCAACTCACAATAAATTCATTAATATTAACAGTAAGAAGCTGAAATCATAACACAATACTAATATAACATAAAGGCATGTAACAGAGTAGTTACGGGAAAATTACCCCCACTCCTTCTATTTTTTCTGACTTCTGCGGCGTAAATCCCAGCGCGGCGTATTTGCCGGAGTTACCCTAGTTTGTGACTATTTATAAATTTCGCATATTTTCTCTTACTCAAACGTTTAGAAACCTATTCAACTTCAACGAATACATTGAATTTCTTCTCTATAAATTTCTGATCTAATATTGACATCTATTTCAAAATTAACTTTTAAATACATGTTCGAAGAATACGAGTAAGAAGTGCACTCGTTCTTATAGTTTCTTTCTTTAATTTTGTTATTTTTAAATTTAATGTTATATACATAACACAAACTTGTTAACTTTTTTCATAATTCTAAAATTCTCCTCTTATATAAATTTATACATATCATATACATATATGTATATAAAGTATTTTTAATCAAATGTTTCTTATATACATATTTTATATGTTAATGAATTACATACACGGAGAGAAATTTTTCTTAGAATTTGCTCTGAAAATATGTAGTCGTGGGACAACATTGTGTATTTTCAAGAATTTTAATATAAATCTCCCTTTTTCATTAACTCTCAGTACTTACTTCTCTAACAGTCCCTATCTACCCACATCCGGATATTTGTAACCCAGCATTTTTCTTTTGCTTATATCTCAGATTGTGGTGCATCGATTTTAATTAATTTTTTTTTAATCTGTCGTTTGAAGACTAAAAAAAAATTTTTGAATTTAAAATGTCGCACAAAAGATATTTTGCAATGAAAAGAGATCGGAAAAAACGTGAAAAAATCGATTTTTTTTCAAAACTTCATCTTTTTGTAAAAAATAAATGAAAAAAGATTTTATTAGTGATGAATCAACAGCTAATGAGTTGAACTTTAAGAAACTATAAGCGTTTTTGCGATTTGTTCTAAAAACGATATTTTTGTTACAAAGTGAAAATGAGTGATTTTTCGGCTTTATGGAAACTAATCATAAATCGAAAATCTTTGAATTTTGATAGAAATAAATAAAAAAAGTGATCCTAATGTTCTTCTAATGGTAAATATTAACAATTTACTATTATATTTAGTATTTACCGCATTTGCCGAGGGAGCCATTAATGAGGAAGAAGAAGAAGTCTTTTTCTGATATTAAGAACATAATAAAATTGACTTAAATCATTTTTTTATAATGTGCACTCATGATTAAAATCATAAATAATCCAATTAATCATTTCTAATTACATTTTAACTTTGCAGTAAATCTGGATTTTCTGACATTGTACATACAAGGGTTAGAGCAATTCCAACACGCACTTTACCCTGTACAATTACATAGCTAATGGTGCTTTAGAAGGTCATCAAGCAAGGGAATTGTAGAGGTGGTACTTAATTTTTTTCTCCTCCAACCTTAGCACCATTGCTCAAAGCGTGTTCGAATGCCTGAACTATGAAAATCGGATGGGGTTATGCTAACCTCTTGTATGTACTGAGGGTCAATAAAGTATAAAATAATTTTTGATTAATTTTACTGAAATGCATGGTAAAAATCTTTAAAATATTGTATTGTACCACAACTACCATATCTTTGGGTAATAAATTTTAAAACAAAATTCTCTTCGCGTATACATAATTAATTACATATACAAATTATATAAAATTTTATTAAAAATCCCCACTTGACCTTGAAATGATCATGAAAATATGAGTTCAAGGACATTGTCAGGGTCATGGTTTGGTCTCCCCTTGACATCCAACAACTTTTTTCACAAACACTATCCGGGAAAAATCAAGATTTTTTGGCTTTCTGCTTCGATTAGGAATTACTTTTTTCACAAACACTATCCGGGAAAAATCAAGATTTTTTTGGCTTTCTGCTTCGATTAGGAATTTATCTTTGAAATGACCTCTATGGTCAACTTTGACCCATAACATGAAAGTTCATTCTGGACGTAAAATTTTGCGCTCTTTAAAAATCCGGGATCAAAAATATGGGTTTCTATTTGAAAATTGAAAGTAGACCTTCAAATAACCTTGAATGAAGGTCAAGGTCATTGTCAAGGTCATAGTTCAATCAGCCCCCTCATATCCAACAATTTTTGTTTTAAACATTTTTTTATTTAATCGCGATATTTCGAGTTATTTGGTTGTCTAAGTTAAAATGGGACACCCTGTATATTATATGTTAATAATTTATGAAAGATTTTTCGAACTATTTTAATATTTTAACAGTCAAGTGAAATTTTTTAAGTTTAAAATAATTTTTAATATATTGTATATTTAAGAAAAATGAAATAATTTTTGTGATCATTTTAAATTTATCATGGACTTGTTTTAATAAGAGATATTAAATATCTGAAAATAGAGCTGTTGCTGATGTAGTTTTCTTTTAGATTCTGAAGAAAAATTTTTTTGTATCTGAAATTATGCAAATAATGCAAATCTATATGATTTACTGAGTATTATTTCTATTATTTATTTATTAACGAATGAGTGCTATTTTTTTTTACCGTAGACGAAAGCGAAAAGTTGAAAGTTATTGTGCCATAATCAGATTCACGTGGATATAAAATGCATCGTTTTCGTTTTTGTCAGCGTTTCTCATTTCAGCGTCGGTCATGAAAGACTTGCTCCTCAGATGTCAGGTGTTCACTCCACTCTTCTGCTCTCTTCTCAACCATCACATGAAGTTTAAATTAACGCTGTCACCGCAAGGCAAATAATTTCAAGTGTTGTGCATAATTCAAAGCACGTGAAATTGTGTACATATACAATATGTGTATGTAAGTAAAAAATAAATAGAGAGAAAGAAAGAGAGAGAGAGAAAATTCTATTGTTTTAATAAAACCATAAAATATGTATTACAGGCAATAGGAGTCGACGCTGGTTATCAGTTAGCGCAATTTTTCTTAATACTAAATATAAACCTTAACTTCGAACGTTTCCACTCATGGTTTGAGTCTTCATCAGCAATCTTTCATTCTAGCGTAACGATTGGAGTATTGCATGATAAAAGATATCTCCAACGTTTTTCCTCTCAAATATTGAACCGTTTGCTGTTGTGACGTAAGTCACATACTCACAAAGTTAGAAAGCTGAGTG
>NW_017300223.1:55467-59552 GCF_001594075.2 Trachymyrmex cornetzi
ATCAAAGCCAACATCAGTTGTTCGGATGCACAATTTATTTTCGTGTTAATTTAACAAATCATATCAAAAATTAATTCATATACGTTTCGACCCCTATATATTTGGGTCCTTATCAATATAAACCTAAATCCGCTTACATACTATACGCAAATTTCAAACTGCGATACAGCTCATTCTTCTTTATCCAATTTCCAAGTTAGCTGTGTACGAAATAATCACATCAATATAACATCAATATAACAACTCACACCGGCATAATAATTAATATAAATCAAAAGTTACATATACTAACCATCAAATCAAAGCTGGTATACTAATACTAAAAAATTGAAGTTGTAAAAATTAAAAACTAAGAATACAGTCATATGCATTACATCAAATTGAAATGAAAACTTGTACAATATGCGAATTGCGATTAGAGTCAAAACTATGCGTTAATAATTAAAATACTGAAAGTTAATTCAATTGTAAAGTTACCTGAATTAAGTCAAACACATTGTAACCACATGGAAATATTAGTTTATAAAATAATATGAATTTCAAATAAACAACATTACGTCAATTTAGAAATAATTATACACTGATATAAACTTACATAAAAAGAGAACGGAGTCCAATACATTATGTCAAAAAGTAGAACACATTGTTCATCAAATTGTCAGATATACTGTGTAGTCATTCAGAAAAAAATCAAAAATCAATTAGAAAAATACTGCAAACTTGCACCAGGATTTAATTTTTGTTAACTTACATGTAGCCATATATTCAAAACCAACATCAAGATCTTGTGGTGTCGACAGTCAGAGACGAAATGAGAGTCAAATAATATGTCACGTAATCGTTAAACAACAATAAATATAAAGATAAATATAAAATAAGACAAAGGAGAGAATCTTCGTCACGACTCCGCGAACAATTCTAAATAAAGTGGATCTAACGTAGACGTATCATTTTGCAAATTTAAACTCTGTTTCTGTTGTTTAATATGGATCATTTCCGAAATCAGTCTTTTATTGAGTGCTCTTTCATTATCTAATATTTTAATATTTTCCCAATCAAAGTCATGATGATGACTAATTCTATGTTCCGTTATAACGGAATGTTGCGTAGTGTTCCAATTAATGTGATTTCTATGTTCATTAATTTGTGTCTTCAAACATCTACTAGTCTGCCCCACATATGATGCTTCACACTCTCGACAATTAATTTTGTATATTACATCTGTGTGAGATAGTTTCGGACGCAAATCTTTATGACTTTTAATGAACCCCCTGAGATTGTTAATCCCCCTATATGCCATTCGCACTACGGATCCTTTCTTGAAAAATTTTTTAATCTTTTCAGATAAAAAAGGTATAAAAGGAATTGTAAAAAATCTGTTATTGATTTTATCAACATTATTAACTGTCGAGCTATCTCTAACTGTGTTATTCTGATCGTTCCATCGTTTAAATTTTCTTGATAGCCTATTTTTTATTTCCGAGAAGATGAGTTTCAATGGATATCCATTGTTTATAAGAATTTTAATAATTAGCTCAAAATTAGCTTGATGATAAATAGGGTGGGACAAAGATAAAACTCTATCAATTAAGCCAACAATTGTGCCCACCTTCTGGCATAAAGGATGTCTAGAAAAAAAGTTTAAATAACGACCCGAAAAAGTTGGTTTATGATACCAGTTGTGAATAAGAGAAGAGAGTTACCCTTTTTAATTAAACTGACATCAAGAAAATTCAACCTGCCTCCCCCTATTTCTGTTGTAAATTTCAACCTGGAATGAAACGAATTAAAACTATTTACCAACATATCAATATGTGACTCAAAGATTAAATTATTATATGTATAATTTGAAAATTGATATTCACCTCACCTCACACAGTCGACGCTTCTACACTGAACAATGAATCTCTCCTATTTAACTAATATCACTCTACACTAACACTCCAACGGATTTAGCAATAGACGCTCTTTCCAATAGATGGGACGTTATTTGCAAGAATTGTAATTTACCGAAAAATGAATTTATGCAAGCTGTTCGCCTAGTGTTGGATTCAACTTTTTTCAAGTTTGACAATCAATTTTACAAACAGATTTTTGGAATGCCTATGGGTTCACCGCTTTCTCCGATTGTTGCTAACTTAGTTATGATGGATTTGGAGAATTGGGTGTTGAGCAATATTCAATATCATATACCATTCTATTATAGATATGTAGACGACATCGTTCGAATGAAGAAGAATGAGCTGTATCGCAGTTTGAAATTTGCGTATAGTATGTAAGCGGATTTAGGTTTATATTGATAAGGACCCAAATATATAGGGGTCGAAACGTATATGAATTAATTTTTGATATGATTTGTTAAATTAACACGAAAATAAATTGTGCATCCGAACAACTGATGTTGGCTTTGATGGGCTTGCTTATTTTTATTAATTTAATCTTTCATATAATTTTAGCTTGAGTTCTCATTGTCACTCAGCTTTCTAACTTTGTGAGTATGTGACTTACGTCACAACAGCAAACGGTTCAATATTTGAGAGGAAAAACGTTGGAGATATCATTTTGTCATGCAATACTCCAATCGTTACACTAGTGTGAAAAATTGCTGATGAAGACTCAAACCATGTGGGAACGTTCAAAGTTAAGGTTTATATATTTAGTATTAAGAAAAATTGCGCTAACTGATAACCAGCATCGACTCCTATTGCCTATAATATATATTTTTTTATGGTTTTATTAATTATTTTAATTAAAGAAGTTTGTAAAAACTTATTAGTTTTTATATTAATTTGTAATTTATCTATTGTTTTAGTCTTAAATAATTTTTCTAAATAAAGGAATAATAATTATTTTCAAATTTAATTATACATATAAAACGATAGTAAAATCAATACTTATATGTAAAGTTACAGAAAAAATTGTGTTTACCTTGTTATCTTTCTTCTTTGTTTTTTTTTTCAGTTGTAAAACAATTTTGAAACTACACGGAGAGAATTTTTTCTTAGAATTTACCCTGAAAATATGACAGTCGTGGGACAACATTGTATTTCGAAAAATTTTAATCTCTCTCATTCATTAAATAAAACTACAATAAAGTATAAAATAAGTTTGATCAATTTTACTGAAGTGCATGGTAAAAATCTTTAAAATATTGTATTGTACCACAATCACCATATTTTCAGGGTAAATTTCAAAAGAAAATTCTCTCCCTGTACCAAAATTTTTAAGCAATTTTATTTTATTTTTTGCAATTTGATGCAGGAATGTCTAATCAGTCTCGGATTATATAGCTGTATAACGTTCTGCTGACTCGCTTCATAAGAGTTTTTTCCTGTGACTGTTATAAATCTGGCAGATATAATTACTAAAGTAAAGGGTAAGCAGCGTGCATTCAAGTAATGACTTCGTCATGTCATGCCACATATCGACTTTCTCTTTCTTCCGTGGGATATAGTCACGCTTATTTACGTAGTAGCATAAAGAGGATTTTTCTCCTATTCCACAATCGTCTTTATTTCGTTATAAGAGTGTGCGTATTTTATATTGAGAGGAAATGGGAAGCGATTATATCGCGCGAGAGAATACGTTGCGCTGTTAATTTAATACGATCATAAATCGCATGCTCGCATGTGTGAGAAATCATCGCAATGAAAGTCAAAATAAACCTTATCTTATGCACGTGAGATCATTCACGTGAGACGAGTGAGGTCCATATCACGATTTCGTAGAGTTCCTTGGGATCCATGTAATCATCTAACTACGTATCCGCGCGCAAGATAGGATCCTACGCAGTGCACAAAGGACTGTTAAGTGAAAAAATTTGTTTCATAAAATAAGATATTACGTTAATCACAATTCGATAATTTTACTGAAATAAAATTAAAACCTACAAAATTTTTTAATTTGACTTATCGCTTTTAAAATAAACAACTCGAATAATATTATTTAAAAGTTAATATTGAATAGGAATAGTCTGGCATATTTACCTAGTATAGCCATTGATTGCTACTTAAAAATGTAATCGGTTATTACGTATATCGATTATATCAAGAGACACGGTAGTGTCTCGCGCCCAGTGGACGCGC
>NW_017300223.1:59815-61952 GCF_001594075.2 Trachymyrmex cornetzi
ATGGCACTCGTTTATTGCTGTCATTTACCGACTTATTTATCTATAGTTTCATTAGCACTGTATTATATGTGTCGACATTTCACACACTGTGAAGTATAGTTACTTTAATACTTTAATAATTTATTTTTAAATTAAAAGTGTATAAAAATATAAAATAGGCCGCTTGATGTGTGAACATCATTACGTACATATTCATGCCGTTTATATCCTCGCGAATTTGGTAAGGGCATGAATATACCTGTACGCAATGACGTTCACACGTTAAGCGGTCAAGCGGCCCGTTTTAAATTTTTATATACTTTAGATTAAAATTAGAAACTAAAGCCGCAATCAAAGATCTAAAAACACTTTTATTATATGTCGTCGATATCTTTCGATTGCGATCAGTCCGAATAAAATTGGTGCAGCCGATACCGAGATCTGGAGATCGTTTCCCAAAAAGGGATCATTTCAGCTTTTCAAATTTTTTCAGTCATACGTGTAACATATACATAAAGCGTTTGGTCCATTAAGCTGCTGTTCACAATGCCTTCATAGAATTCTAATTTTAATATAAAATTAAAGTAAAATTAGCAACGAAAGTGAACCTTAATGCGTATTTGATTAATCATGATTCTTTATCTATAATAACTAGTGAAGAAGCATTTATTGAATATAATCGGCTAAACGACTACATAAACCAGAAGCACAAATTATTATTACTATTTCAAAAGAGTTATCGTAAAATTAAAGATGTGCCATGGACATTACCGAAAATAATAACTTCTGTTCAACAGTCAGATCAAAAAGTTCGACAAAGTACCACTTCTTGGGTTATACGTGGTTTTCAAAATACTGACAAAGTTTCATGTTATGTCCATGCTGCATTACAATGTTTATTTCGTTTAAGTATTATTAGAAAACAATTATTTAATTCTGATAAACTAAATGTTTTAAATATGTTAGCGCATCGATATGAAAACGGAATATGTACTTAATTTGAGTACCTACACAGTATGAAAATATCTAGGGGAGTATTTTTTGACTGGTATTAAACGAGATGCATTTGATTTTGTTGTAACTCTTTGTACTAAATATGATTTTATAGAAAATTTGGTTGAGCATCAAATTACTTCTACTTGTCGATGCATAACATGTGGTGATACAAAAGTTACTACTAATAATAATTTCATTTTCTCAATTTTTGTTAACAATTCGAACAAGGAAAGTTTTAATCTTAACAATTTACTAAATACTTGATTTTCACATTGGTCTAAATAAAATAATAAATTATGTGAACGTTGTGAGAGAAATGATATATTATTTAAAAATAAAATAACATTGGCGAAACAGATAATTATCCATTTAATTTCATTTTCATTTTCAAAATGGAACATTAGGTGCCACAAAAAATTAATTTATGTGCTCTTCCAACAAGTGAAATACTAATAGCTGGACTAAAGCTATGAAATACTATAGCCGTATAAAGTTATGAATGTTATATTTCATTATGGTTCATGTACCGAAAACGATTATTTTATAAGTATGTATAGAGAAAGTTCAACTTGGTTTGAAGCTGATGATACGCAAGTTACAAAAAAGCAATGGCCTAGAGCTGCTAAAAACATTTCTACATTATTTTTAGAAAATGTTGATAATAAATAATATGTTCTAGTAATACGTACACATGTGAAGAGATATATTATTAATCATATAAGAATATAAGATGTTTAACACTACAAAATGGGTGATATCTTAACAAAATTACCTTTTTAAAAAAAGGTAAAAAAAAGGCGCCAAGTGTGCATGTACCTTTCATAAAAAATTGTACTTTACTTAAACTAAAAAAAAAACCGCTACATAAATAATATAATTCAAGTGGTAATATTGTTAATTTTTTATTATAAATTATATATTGTTTTTTATTGTTTTATATTGTTTTATTACTTTTAAATTATATTACAATTATATATTACAATAATTATTATTACTTTTAAATTATATACAATTATCTTTTATTATTTATTTTTATTAATTACCATTCCAATTTTAAATTGTTCTTGTAGTTTTTTTTACTCTATCTAGCAGCGCCAAGTGTTTTTACATGAAAAATTTTTCTATTTAAATTAAATTTTTTCATTTTATACGGTTAATTCTT
>NW_017300223.1:62454-63097 GCF_001594075.2 Trachymyrmex cornetzi
AGAGTTCAGTAATATTATATACAAAGGACCGATTTCACCAACCCGATTAAGCCGAATCAACCATAAGTGTCAACCATAAGTGGTCAATTCCACTAAACAGTAAACGCGATTAGTCAGTTCCATGGCGAATTAGGTAATTGGCGTTGGTGAAACCGGCCCAAATAATTTTTACGAAAAGCACGCACGCTTAGCGCTTTTTTTACCTTTTTTTAAAAAGGTAAGCTTGTATAAATAACAAGAAACAGTACCATTTGTGTTTTACTTTTTAATTTGATAGATAAAATTTAACTTGGCGCCTGTTGTTAATACCGAATCTTTTATACTCATGATATATTATATACAAAGGACCGTTTCACCATCATATTTACATCATATGTCATATGTAGATAAACAGGTAAACAAAAAAATATTTCTTGAAATAAAGATTCTCCGACTTAAGGGGATGCTGGAGTGTCCTATTTTACCATTAATTTTTAAAGACTCTTTTCTCTTAATTGTGTTTATGGATTAAAAAGTCCTTCTCCACAATTAAAATACAACAACACAAGCTGCCAGCTACAATTTAATACGAAAAATGAAAGAAAATTAAAAATTGTAGTTTTGTCACCGGCTCTTGCAGTCAACTCGTCACAATGTGTGCTGC
>NW_017300223.1:63139-70908 GCF_001594075.2 Trachymyrmex cornetzi
CCAGCAGCCTACAGGAAACCTCGAAGAACAATACTATGCTTTTAGAAACGAGGTAGGGGTTTTAGTACAAAAGAAAAGAGTCACCGAAAATTTCGTTTGTATATGAAAACGAGCAGTATTTTAGTGTCATCTATACTGCAAAGAAGAAGTAATCTTATTTTGTTCTAAAAAGTTCTTTCATAAAATATTTTTGTGAAAAAGAGATATATACTTACGTTTCCTTTTTCACTTCCATTTTGAAACCAATTTCTATTATTATAAATATATAATTATATAAATAGTATTAAATAGTATTAGTAACGAACAAATTCTCGGTCATTTTCTTTATTTACCAATTATCAATTTTCGTAATCGAAACATCATTGAAACATCATTTCGTGTCATCAAATGGAAAGCATCCAATATCAAAATTGACGCTTGATATTCGTCAATTTTTATCACGTGACTTATTTTGATGATTTTGAACGCCGAAAATGAGTGTCGAGCGTCGGCATGAAAAGGCACCTTTATAACCTGATGACAGCTAATAATGCATTGCATGAGGAAAGTTAAATTGTTAGAAAATAAAGAAAGTTAGTACGTACTTATTATAGCATGTACATAATAGTACATACATTATACGTACATTATTAGATTCTATACGTAGAGTCCTAGAACTCTAATTATAGCAGTAATGAATTAAAATGGCGGTCACGTGAGATTTAGACAGCCAATCAAACCATATCCTTCAATGTCGCATCTCTGATTTCTAGGACTGTATTCAAACCATTCATTTAAACCAAACGTCAATTGGAATGTGCAGGCATCTATAATCTATCTAAATGCCTCTACAGCCATCTAGTGCCAGACGGTGCAGTCGTACATTTTTTCGGTTGATGACGTATCCCATGTTGAAAAGTGACAGTTCGGAAATTTGCGTGGCAATATCTCCGCTTGTAGAATACGTAGAGAAAAAATAAAAACACGTATAATACAATCAGAGTGTAAGCTATCGAGTAAGGTATATATTAAATCAATCGAGACAGCCGTTATTGAGATCCGATAATCTCGATCTGACGTATCTCTCCGGTTCGCATAAAGTAGCCACGGCAGTGTCGCTGCGCTTTGGCTTAGCGCCGAGACACTACCAGTGTCTCCAAATACGTTTTATAGGTATACGCATTTCTGTGTCTACCTGGACGCGCAGCAATCCGAGAAGGGTTCACCCCTTCGTCGAGTTTCTTCTCGAGTCTTTCTCGAAATCTCACGAGTCTCTCGCACAGAACCAGTTGCCTTTATTATCTATCTCTCTTTACTCACACTCGTAGGGAAAACAGATTGTTCGCGCTCCTTGATATACGATATGTTCCCCCGGGATCAAAAAGAGGAGGGATCAGGTAGGAACAGGTAGAAAACGGTCGCGAACGACTCACTATCGTATTTCATTTACGCATGCCTCGTGAACTTTGGGTTCGCTGTATCACCCAGCGAACTTTTACCCGGGATCTGGCCTAGTTAACACGCTTTGATTAAAAATATGACAGATCGGTAGAATTTAAGAAAGAGAAAGAGAATTGAGTTCTCTCTCTCTCTCTCTCTCTCTCTCTCTCTCAAGAACTCTAAAGGTGCCTTTTCATACTGACACTCGACATTCATTTTCAGCGTTAAAATAGGTTACATGATCAAAATTGACGTTTGATATTCGTCAATTTTTATCACGTGACTTATTTTGATGCCGGAAATGAGTGTCGAGCGTTGGCATAAAAAGACACCTTAAGACTTTTCGACTGAGCTTTGCAAAGTTCTTGCGATCTGAAAAAATTTGCAAAATGTTCTAAGTTTTATAAAAGTCCTAAAGAAAGATTAGGTACATCAGACGTATAAGTTGTAGTGAACATATTGGATGTGAATACATATGTGATTTCTAAATTTCGATCTTTGATTTTAGATGATCATGGGGGAATACCTGCACGGGAGGAATTTCTCCGGACACACGACGAATATGCTTTTCGGATACACCATACCTCCATGGCTGTGGAATGCTTATAAGAAAGTTAGTTTTGTTAATTTTAAGAATTAAGTAAAATTAATTAATATTTTTGTCAAAATTTCTTCTGAACTTTTTAATCTTTACGAATTAAAAATTATTAAAGTCATTTAATTTTCATCAATTCGTATCTTTCTATAGAAATAATATAAACTAATTATAAAAAATAATGTAAAAAATAATGTTTGCAGGTTGGTGTGTTCGGTTTCGGTGCCGCTTGTACCGTTTTAACCACCGATATTGCTAAATATACTATAGGTCGACTACGGCCACACTTTATGGAACTCTGCGTACCCAATATTGACTGCAACTTGCCCGAGTATCAACACAAATATATCGTGGATTTCCACTGTACCGCAGCGGTCTCGAATAAGCTCCTAAAGGAAGTCAGGTAAGAGATCTGATGCGAGAAACATTCCTGAATTTCTCATCAGCTTAAAAGGAGATAGAGCATCTTAATCTGTCGCAACATGAATATTATCTGGTCTCTCGATCATAATCCTGCGTCTCGAAATGTATCTCTGCTGTCATATAATATTGTATTTTGACGTAATTATATATTTTTTCATTCATAATAATACAATTATAAATTTAAAAATTCATAAATATTTCATGTTTCCTATATAAAAAATACAAATATACCAGTAAATTTTGAATAATAAATAACTTTAATAATTTTAAGCAATAAAAATTGAATTCTTTGAAGTTATGGAAAGTAATTAAATATATTAAGTGTGTCAAACATATTTGTTAAATATGTGAAATAATTAATAGTCTCACGATTTTCTTCAAAGATCAATTTTCTTAGATATATTAACCATACTAGGGAAGTAAAATTGTTCTTTCTTTTAAAATTACAAATATGCACATATCCGATCAGGAAGAAAATGTTCTCTTTACATGGTGGCTACGTATGGATTATGACGTGAATTTGTTTGTGATAAATCGATAAAGTTTAATTGTATCTGACGATGTGGCTTGAGCTATATCGTAAGTCATAGATGTAAGCAACGTACAAGCTTTGGCGTATGACGTGGAATTTATGTACATTGCCGTATCTCTTGATAGTGTGCTACCACGTGCTATATAAACAAAACGTACGAGTTTGTGCGTTGCTTACGTCTACAACTTAAGACTGCCGTAAGTGTTACAATCCTTGTGCTCAGACCCTTATATTTGGTTTCGGTACACACATATCGCGAGCCCTCCGCAATTTTACTCTCAATACGATCGGCAGCAACCAGCCGACATCGACGGATCTTCAGGGCAATACCCTGAAATGATGATGTTCGCGATGATGTGAGACAAGCTGTTTAGATCGCGTGACGGTAACAATTGCGCCAGCAATTACTGGCGAGGCGTGCGATTGAACGAAGAAGCGAGAAACGTATTTCATTATTTTACTTCATTAATGGTCCGCGGACTTTGCGCTTGTGCAGACAGGTTTATAAAACACGAGATCAAATGATAATTTGCGGCAATCTAAGGGAATAAACCCTGGAGAAGAAGGACGGAAAAAAACGATTACGATTGTCTTTTAAATCAACTCGATATGTCGACACTTGACTCTCATAAAATGCTCATTAAATTATCAGTCATTTACTCGTTTATCCCGCTTATGTCTTATCAGGTTATTTTTATGCATTTCTTTTAATTATAGTGATTGTAGTATTGTGCATATTCATTTTTATAGGCTAGAATTTTAAAATAAAATATTTAAAAGTTAGATTTTTTGAGAGGAAAAATTGTATAAGTTTGTTCAAAGAAAGATAAATAAATGAAAAAATTTTTCGCTTATATCATAAAAATAATCATTACTTTTTAGTAGAAAAATTAGTAAAGAAATTCATATTTAAAAGAATCTTAAAAAATATTTTCAAAAATATTGAAGTAGTGTGAAATTGTTTCAATTATTTTATTAATATTGCAACTAGATAGAAGGGTAAATATTAAAAAAAACGAAAACAGCTCCTTGATCTTGACGTTGACATATGTTGTCAAGGTCATGACTCTGAGTAACCTCCAATAAATTTTAACCATCGTTCGTCCTTCATTAAAAAGTTATTAACAAAAAAAGTTTAAGAAATAACTTCTTTTTACTATATTATGATGATGAAACGAGATTTTCTGTTTTAGAATATATTCCATAACTTCCCATAACTTTTACAATTTCCCACACGAAGCGACTCTCACTCCCCTCCCACCTGCTTCAGGGGTGTACGACTCTCACCCTCTTCCCCCCTGCTCCAGGGGCGCACGACTCTCACCTTCGATTCTCATCCTCCCCTCCTTCCTGTAAAGGCGTGTACGACTCTTACCCCCCTCCCCCCCGCTTCAGAAGCGCACGACTCTCACCTACGATTCTCACCCCCTTTCCCCCTGCAAAGGGGCGCACGATTAGAGCTTTAACTCCCACCCTACCTCCCTCCCTGCTGTCGAAGATGAGAGTCGTTCGCCCCTGAAGCAGGGGGGGAAAGAGGTGAGAGTCGGAAGTGAGAGTCGTGCGCCTCTGAAGCACGGGGGAGGTGGGGTGAGAGCCGGAGATGAGAGTCGTGCGCCCCTAAAGCAGGGGGAAGGGGGGTGAGAGTCGCTTCGTGTGGGAAAACGTAAAAGTTGTGGGAACTTGTGGAATATACTTTAAAGCAGAAAATCTCGTTTCGCTATCATCATACAGTAAAAAGAAGAAGTTACTTCTTAAACTTTTTTTTGTTAATAACTTTGAAAGTTGAAAGTTATTAACAAAAAAAGTTTAAGAAGTAACTTCTTCTTTTTACTGTATGATGATAGCGAAACGAGATTTTCTGCTTTAAAGTATATTCCACAAGTTCCCACAACTTTTACGTTTTCCCACACGAAGCGACTCTCACCCCCCTTCCCCCTGCTTTAGGGGCGCACGACTCTCACCTCCGGCTCTCACCCCTCCTCCCCTCTGCTTCAGAGGCGACTCTCATCTTCGACTCCCACCCCCTCTCCTCTGCTTCAGGGCCGCCGACTCACCTTCGACTCTCACCTCCCTCCCCCCTACAAGGTCAAGGTCATTGGAGCTGCTTCCATTATTCTTAATATTTACTTATGGAAGTTTTTCAAAATTATAAAAAATTGAAATAACCTTAAATTTTAATTGAGGATTTTTAAAATAAAAACTAAAATTTATTTCGTTAGTAAATTATATCTGAAAAATATCTTGCTTACGTTGCGTTAAGCATTATTAAAATTGAGTAGAATTTAAAATTTTACGAAATTTCTTGAATTGACTATTTCGCGTATGCGAGCTTTGTGTTAGTCGGCTAGGGAAACCTTTTTGCGCATTCTGGATATACTACGTATACATATCGCACGAAGGCCAGTTTTAACGGACACCAGTGCGCGTACACAAAAAGAGGCACGGTAGTGAATGACAATAAGCAGTGCTCTGCCTGTGGGCTTTGCCGACACGATTCACATAAGCGAGATTCATGCCAGATTCGTGCAATTCTTTCTTTTCTTTTCTCTCTCCCCTTGGTTAACGGAAGTGCTGTTACACGCTTGAATTATCCGCTTATTGTTGTTAGCTACAATAGCGATCGGCAATTCGAAAACTCGCAATACAAAAGCGAATATATATATATATATAATCAATTATAATGAAAAAGTTCATCATCACCGCTAAAACTCTTTCAATTTAACTAGATTTTTTATTTAAAAAAATATTTTTACAGTTTATTAATACTATTGTTATTTTCATTGCGACTATAGGATAATAAATATAACATAGATATCTTCATGACGAATTTACAAGGAACCGCTAAGTTCAGCACTTTATACCATTGCAATTTTAACAGAAATGTAGTACATATATATAAAAAACATCTCAGCTTCTCTTCTTTTTACACGTCTGCAAAATTTGCTTATTTGATTGATCTAACAATAAACGCAGAACGCGAATAGCCTCATAGACTAAGTGCAGAAAGTTCAAAATAAAATTTCGCAAGACGCGCTTAGGGCTTAGGACATTTAGAATTTGAGAAGACGTGCGAAGAATTACATACGGCTTATTACTAGAAATAACCCTGAGCCCATCAACATTCTAATGCGTACGTCATTATCTTTTAAAAATCCGGAAAATACACGCACGTTACTCATACAGCACAGAAGATTGACACAATATTGCTGCAATGTTACAATATTGCAGATTGCAATGTAACATTGCAGAAATATTACAAAAATGTAAATTAACAATTTGCCTACAAAATATCAGTAATATGTCTGTAATATTCCACAAACATTGCAAAACTGTAATTCTTTCATTGTTACAATAATAATAATATAAAAATATCAGTTTTTACAATATTTATATATAGTACAGTCTTTTAGTTTGACAGTCGTTTTTATAATGTAATAATTAATATAGGGTAACTCCGGTATATACGCCGCGCTGGGATTTACGCAGCGGAAGTAAAAAAAAATAGCAGGAGTAATTTTCTCTCTTAACACTACTCTGTTACATGCCTTTATGTTATGTTAGTATTGAATTATAATTTCAACTTTTTACTGTTAATATTAATGAAATTATTGTGAGTTGAATCGATTTGTCACTGTGTGTGTAACAAGTAGCATCATCATAAATTATAATCTACATAAAATGATTACTGTAAGGCGTGTAAAAGACTTAGTGGTTATTTCGTGATACATACGTATAGAAGAATAGTAAAGCATGTTGTATAGCAAAATACAAGTGCTTTGCTTTCGTATTCTTTGTTTAGTTTGTTGAAACCTTTGCATTTTTGCCATATATCCCACCCATTATCTATATAGGTATAGCAAAAATGCAAGATTTCAAAAAGTTTAATTTTTAATACGAAAACTAAATATTTTGGATTTCTAATATTTTTTCATAGTAGTAGACAGTAAAAAGTTTTTACTGATATAGTTCGTTTATTTTAAACGTAAATAATACTTAATAAATTAAGTTTTTGATAGGTGCGGCGTATATACCGGAGTTACCCTAATTTTATATTTAAATAAAAAATTTATTGATCTATTACTTGACGGCCATGTCATTAGCTAAATTTTATATTTATTTTAAATACGAAATCAAAAGATTGTATATAATACCGAGTTTGGATACAATCAATACATCATTATCGGATAAAACGATAAGCAATTAAGCTGAAAACAATTTATTGAAATATTAATTATGTGATCGATGATGTATTTATGCCTGATGTGAACGCAAAAATAAACCCCCCCCCCAGCGCCCGAACTTTATTGATAAATTTCATACCGTCATTTTTTAATCGATTTCAATTGACTCGGAGTGGTTTTGAATTAAAAAGAATCACTGCGATTAACTTAATCCATGATTAACTTACCAAGCGACTGTATTATTATGTTAATGTGGATAATATTTGTAGTTTGTTCGGGGCACACACATACATGCTTTATCCTTACGAATAAATTTATCCTTCAGAATTAATGCTACATTTATTAGGTGTTAACTTAATTCTTGCCGTTTTTTCGTCTCCAAAATTGATTTGTTTCGAAGGGAAGCTGAATGAATACCTTAATCAAAGTAATTTCCTCCATTTTTTACTACTTTTCCCATCTCTCTGGCAACAGGGCAATCCCACGACGGTAGAACGCGGGGTCTTTCGAAGCGATCCATTCATTCACCAATTTTTGGAGTTCGTTGTGACTGGAGAAGTGTGTGTCCGTAAGTGCGTGTTGCATCGATCGGAAGAGATGGTAATCCGACGGTGCCAAG
>NW_017300223.1:71467-83332 GCF_001594075.2 Trachymyrmex cornetzi
AAAAGACATATTATCGTCGAAACTCGCCAGCGTTGGAGCCAGCACCCTCTAGTAACGAGCGGCAGGAATAAGTTTAATACCTAATATTAGAATATTTTATGGTTTTATATATATATAATATATATATCATAAAAAATTGCTTTTTAAAAGCACATATTACTATAAAATTAAAATTAGTAAGATACAATGTTCAGAAAATAGTTTTCATTATAGAGTCTTCGTAAAAAATTTATCCAAATACATAATTACATTGCAATATTGCTGGAACGTTTCGATGCAATATAATAAAGCGCGGACATCTTAACATTGTTGGAATCTTGCAGCAATGATTCAACAATGTTTCACAACCACCATGCAACATTGTAATATTTTAGTGAAATCATTCTGCAATGTTTCTGCAATCTTTCTGTGCTGTATCAATAAACGCAAACCCACGACTCGTGAAATTGATTAAACGTGACGAATTACACTCGGGTGTTGGATTCTGGTCAGAGACAGTAGAAAGGAAAACGTTCCTGTCAGACTTTTTCGAAAGACTGCTGACATTTATTATTAACTTTAATTACCATTCTTTTTATTTCGATCGAGTCAAAAAATTTAACGTAACAATGATTTAATCTGATTTTAAAATTTAAATTAATTAAAAAATTCAATATTGAAACATTTTATTTTTAATATAATATTTTACCTGTGCAGGGTGTTAAAAAAACCATTCAACATTTATATCTCGGTAAAAAGTTTTTCATGCATGAATATGTATAATTTTATAAATATATATAAACATTACATAAACACGTATAAATATTCATAAACATACATGAGATATGTATATGAATGTTCATGCATTCCTCTTTCTTTTATAAAATTACTTTTTAGTGGAATAAAAATAATAATAATGATATGAAAACATTAAAAATAATTAAAGGAATAATTTTCGCATTATTCGTTTAAAAAAAAATCTTAAAAAAAGTTTGAAAAAATGTAAAAAAATTACTTACGTATAATTATTAATTATATATAAAATTATGCATAATTGTATGTGAGCAATTTTATTATATTTCTCTAAACCTGATTTCTTCTAAAACGAATAGTGCGAAAATTATCCTTTTAATTATTTTTATTGTTTTTACATTATTATTTCTCGGTAGTCTAAAGGCTTAGGACGCTCGCACGGAATGCAAGAGATCCGGGTTCGACTCCCGATCGAGCTAATATTTTTTGCAAAAAGAATTAATTATTTAGAGATTTTAATATGTCATTCAACATTATTAAAATTATTTCGAAAATGCGAATAAAGCATCAACAATTTGTTAAATTGCTAATCAATTTAATTCGTGATATTACTGCGGTAGTTTAATAGAGTTAGCGTTTCAAGACCGAAAAGTCATTTCGGCGCGCGTTTCTGTGGATTACACACGTAGTATATAAATTTACATAAGAATCATATGAACATTAAGATCCAGCTAGACCGTTTAAGGCTTTGATTTCTATAATTCGTGTTATCACATATACTCGTACGGTCCTATAATATATTATATTATTATTTCTATTACATTAAAAAGTAATTTTAGAAAAAAAGAAGGATGTATGAACATGTATGGACATATTTCATATATAATTGAGGGGCTGGATTTTATAAGGGGATACGCATGAATTTCGTGGGATAAGAATTGTCCGCAAGGACTAATTTTGGACATCGCTCTAATTTCAATTTTGATGACTGATTCTGTAGAAAATTTCATAGCGCATCTTTTTTTGTCATTAAACCAAATTTGGAATTTTTTTTGTTTTTAAGTTATAAACAAAAAAAAATCATTTTTTAAATGAAAAAATTTCAATAGGTTTTTGTGTTCAACTCGCCATATCTCAGCCAAATATGAATATTTTTCTTTGAAATTTTAACAGGATAAACTTCAACATGTTTCCTGAAATATAAAGCATATAAAAAGTTTTATAAACATTTCACAATCAAATATGCCGAATTTTTCAAAATATTCCTCTCGAATTCGTAGTTTTATTCATTCGATCACAAAAGTTATCGTACGAATTTTCGATTTGTCAACTTTTACTGATACTACAATTTTGTTTATTAGTTAAGGAAGTTTTTTGGAAAGTTTTAGCTCTTTAAATATTATGGTTGTAAAGTAATAACGAATTGTATGTCGATCCGATTACATAGCGCGCTGCGCGCCGCGCAACGCGAAAGTTCGAGCCGTTCGCTTCCGCGAAATAAGGGTATCAATAATGTATCAAAACATAATATATTTAAAGGTCCCAAAATCTTTTTCAACTTCTTAATTGTTTACAGTTACAAAATAAAAATTAGAGTATTATATCAATAAAAATTGTCAATAAAAATTGATCACAAAGCGTATTTTTAATTAATTAGCAAATATAAACTCCTTTCCGTTGTATGTAATGAGATACTATTCTACGAAATATAAATATACAAAAAACGAAGTGAGTACATTTTTTTACATAATAGCAAATATTCGTCATTTCATTTATTGAATTAATTCATACGTTGTACAGAATTATTCTGTATTGAATTAATTCATACGTTGTACAGAATTCTGTACAACGTATGAATTAATTCAATAAATGAAATGATGAATATTTGCTATTATGTAAAAAAATGTACTCACTTCTTTTTTTGTGTATTTACATTTCGTAGAATAGTATTATATCTCATTACATACAACGGAAAGGAGTTTATATTCGCTAATGGATTAAAAATACGCTTCGTGATCAATTTTTATTGACAATTTTTATTGATAATACTCTAATTTTTATTTTGTAACTGTAAATAATTAAGAAGTTGAAAAAGATTTTGGGAATCTTTAAGTATATTATGTTTTGATACATTATTGATAGTTTGTTTCGCGGAAGCGAACGGCTCGAACTTTCGCGTTGCGCGCAGCGCGCTATGTAATCGGATCGACATATAAATCGTTATTACTTTACAACCATAATATTTAAAGAGCTAAAACTTTCCAAAAAACTTCCTTAACTAATAAACAAAATTGTAGTATCAGTAAAAGTTGACAAATCAAAAATTCGTACGATAACTTTTGTGATCGAATGAATAAAACTACGAATTCGAGAGGAATATTTTGAAAAATTCGGCATTTGACTGTGAAATGTTTATAAAACTTTTTATATGCTTTTTATATTTCGAGAAACATGTTGAAGTTTATCCTATTAAAATTTCAAAGAAAAATATTCATATTTGGCTGAGATATGGCGAGTTGAACACAAAAACCTATTGAAATTTTATCATTTAAAAAATGACTTTTTTTGTTTATAACTTAAAAACAAAAAAAATTCCAAATTTAGTTTAATGACAAAAAAGATGCGCTATGAAATTTTCTACAAGAATCAATCGTCGAAATTGAAATTAGAGCGATGTCCAAAATTAGTCCTTGCGGACAATACTTATCCCGCGAAATCCACGAGTATCCCCTTATAGAATCCAGCCCCTCAATTATATATGTTTATAAATATTTATTCATGTTTTTATGTATGTTTATACATATTTATACATATGCATGAAAAATTTTTTACCGGGATTGTATACCTACACTATACTGAGTAAAAAGAGCTTGGTGAATATAGGTCGAAAGCTTAACCGTTCTAAGATATAAACATTTTTGTATGTAGCATCATGAATGACTTGCTATATATTTACAGATGATGTCTTCCTTCCATTTCCATACATGCTTGACATTTTACAGAGTCTTACAAATTTCTTCTTGCAGAACGCAGTTTATGAGCACTGAAGTAAACATCACATACGACACATAGAAGCCATGATACGTACTATCTACCATATAAGATGTACTATCTATCGTATGAATGGTTTTTTTAAATACCCTGTATATTTTTCATTCCAGGGTGCTATTGCACTGAATTTCTTAATGAATATCTTTAAAAGTACTTGAAACAAGTTTAGCTCATATGTACAGGGTGTCCCAATAAGGTCGGAATATCCTGTATATATAAATCTGAATATTTCGGAAAATATAAATTTTACAGAAAAGTGTTTCGAACAAAAGTTGTAGGGTTCAAAAAGATCTATTTACTGATCTTATCAGTTTGACCTTGGGTGACGTCGCCAAGATCAGGTCAAGGTCACATCGATTTTTTTAAACAGAACATCATACTTTTGATTCTAGAATCTAATAGCTGGTGTTTAGAGGTGTGCGAATCACAAGCATTTGCAAAGTCGAATCGAATCGAATCTATAACATGTTCGAAAATGAATCGAACCGAATCTGAAATCTTCACGCCGAATCGAATCGAATCCTTTTGAATCAAATCAAATTTTTACATATTGAAACGAATTGAAACGAATTGAAACGAATTGAATCAAATCAAATTTTTACAAACTGACATCAGCTAAAAAAAATTAAAAGCTAAAAAAATTTATTTTGAATGTACAAGTGTAAAAAATTAAAAATTAATATGTTATAAATGTATTAAAAACAATATTTTTTTGGTAATATCTGTATGTTGAAAATGAGTTGACAATAATGAGAAAGAGGGACCGTGGAAGACGGCCAATCTCTCTCTCATTCTCTCTCCCATTATATCATTGAATGGAAAGAGATAGAAATGGCCGTCTTCCACGGTCCCTCTCTCTCACTTTTATCGACCATTTTGATACACGGATAGCGCAGTCCATTCTCTATGGCTTTGTATATGTTGGTGTATATCGAAACACGGCCATAGACTGCACAGTCATATCAGAGAGATGAAAATATCTAATAGAGTCCAATAATAACTGACGCGATGAATAAGCACCAGCGCATGCACGAAGATTGATATGCGTTGATACACGATTGTGACAGGAGATACAAGCAAGAGACAGCAAGAGGCGAATGATTCAAAATCGAACCACTGATGATTCGAAATTTTGAACTTATCGGTTTCGAATCTTTCAGATCCGAAAACGAATCGAATTGAATCCACTGTGATTCGATATTCGATTCGAATTCAAACTAATTCGCAATCTTTACTGGTGTTAAGAGATTTTCAAAACATTACAATAAAGTTATTTTTCATAAAGTACTTTTCGGGTTATAAGGCTTGAAAGTTGCAGTACCACCGACATTAGCATTACGCAAGGTGTCCGACCGACGGCTAAAACCTCTTGAATGTTGTTCATAGGATCATATCCTGGATAACATTTGTTAAAATCAAGGCCATTGAAGGTTATACCTCTTATTTTCATTTTTACATAAAAATAAATTTTTAATGCAAAAATGAAAATAATAGAAACAATCTCCAATGACCATGATCTTAACAAATATATCCAGGACGTGATCCTGAACAACATTCAAGAAGTTTTAGTCATCGGACACTTTGCATAATGCTAATGGGCCTTCTACAATAAGCCATTAGTCATAAATCAGAAGTCAGAAGCTAAAAATTGACGACTGTGATTGGTCAATTTTTAGCTTCTGATTTCTGATTTATGACTAATGGCTTATTGTAGAAGGCCCATAATGCCGGCGGTACTGTAATTTCAAGCCTTATAACTCGAAAAGTATTTTATGAAAAATAACTTTATTGTAATGTTTTGAAAAGCTCTTAATACCAGCTATTAGATTCTAGAATCAAAAGTATGGTATTCCGTTTAAAAAAATTGATGTGACCTTGACCCGACTTTGGTGACGCCACCCAAGGTCAAACTGATAAGATCAATAAAAAGATCTTTTTAAACCCTACAACTTTTGTCTGAAACATTTTTTTGTAAAACTTATATTTTCGGAGATATTCAGGTGTCGCGACCTTTTTGGGACACCCTGTATATTAATCTTCTTAAATTCTTTGCAACAAGTAGCTCGAATACACAGAGCAACTATGCTAAACTTTCCTTTACATCTACGTGCATTGAACGCGAAGTGTATTCAAGTATATCGCATATAGTACATATATAGCACCGGTGATATTTTAATGCGCCGAAAGCAGTTCAACCCGGATTCGTGAAATCGAATATAGAAAGAAGCTCAAAAATAAGCTACAACGATGAGAGCAATCTCGATTCTCTTCGCATTCCAGTAAAGTTGATAATTTCCAGTAAAGTTTCAGAGTCCATAAAATATCGCAATCAAATCTGTGCTATAGCATTGTACGAGCTTACGTCATGCATGTTCGCCTTTCTCCTTTTTCGTCGTTTTTCTCCTTTCTTCCTCGCCCTCGAGAAAGACGGGGAAGTCAAGCGGACGTTATCGTGAAGCGAATAAAAAGAAGGGACAGTTTGTGCGATATAACGAAGCCGGTGCTCTTTCGGTGCTACGTGCACGCGTACTGGACCGTATCACAGGTCATCCACTCTTCGTCGCGTCCATTCGTATGGTCGTCCGCCGGCAGGGACAGTTTTATGTATAGAGAGATTTGAGGAATCCTGACGATAAAGAGACGTCACACAGAGAATTCATTCATGATCTCTTCGTGCGTTCGAGCCTTCAGTCGTTTCTTTCCGTACGGTAGCAGGCAAAGGAACCGTGCTAGATGAAAGAATGAGAGAGAGGGGATGGAGGCGAGGGGAGAGGGGGAGGGAGGGAAGGAGGGAGAGAGAGAGAGAGTTGCATAGATCCTTGAGATTTGCATAATTGCATAGGAGTACACTTCAAAAGAACGCTGAAAAGAATTTTTTTATTTGCATTACTAATATCGTAACATACATAATTCTATCGGTACGTTTATGGATTTATATTAACGCATTGAGAGATGTATACAATTTCGAAATATTAATTTCAATGACGAATTCCGTGATAGAGATAATTATCTAGTTAAATCTTGGATTTTTAATAAATTTTCTCAGTAACAAAAAGATTGTGTGGAATTAAGACCGTTTTATGTAAATAGAACCTAAATACGAAAAGCGCCACTTGACGGTCACAGTTAAATGTTGAACGTATATGTGTGTATACATATTCTTATTTAAATAAATTTATTTCAGAAATATGATTGCGCGCCGTTACTGTCGGACTTGCAACACAATCCATCTGAAACATTAATAATCCTCCCAAATTTAATCTTAAAAAACTGTAATAAACTTATTGCAAAAAATTTTCTAAAAATTATTGAAAGAAATAGCGGAAGAATGATTTTTATAATAATTAACAAGTTAAATGGTCTTGAGGAATCGGCGCTGTAATAATTGTGCGTTTTTTAAGATTGATATGAGACAATCGTCGTATAATTAATATCGATAATTTATTTGTCGAACTGATTAATAAAACCATAAAATATGTATTATAGGCAATAGGAGTCGACGTTGGTTATCAGTTAGCGCAATTTTTCTTAATATTAAATATATAAACCTTAACTTTTAACGTTTCCACTCATGGTTTGAGTCTTCATCAGCAATCTTTCACCCTAGCGTAACGATTGGAGTATTGCATGACAAAATGATATCTCCAACGTTTTTCCTCTCAAATATTAAACCGTTTACTGTTGTGAGGTAAGTCACATACTTACAAAGTTAGAAAGTTGAGTAGCAATGAGAACTCAAGCTAAAATTATATGAAAGATTAAATTATCATATGTATAATTTGAAAATTGATATTCACCTCACCTCACACAGTCGACGCTTCTACAATGAATCTCTCTTATTTAACAATTTGTAACTCGTTAATATGTTATAAATTATCGTCATATTTTAAAAAATAACTGCGAGAACGATATGTGTCTTGTTATTTCGACAGTCGGTTAAATAATGATTGCTAAACAAGTAACATAGCGGTCAATTTGAAGACAAACAAGTTTATGACATATATTGTATTACGAACAAGCCTTAAAGTTTATTGAGAATTTCAATGTACGCATGAAAAGAGTACGCATGAAGAGACAATGAGCGCAAGAAAAATTGCGCTAACTGATAACCAGCGTCGACTTCTATTGCCTGTAATACATATTTTATGGTTTTATTAATTATTTTAATTAAAGGAGTTTGTAAAAACTTGTTAGTTTTTATATTAATTTGTAATTTATCATTATTTGTCGAACGTTTCGGTTAACTTCTAGCCCTCTTCAGCGAGCTGATTTTTATAATTTTGTGTCTTTCGAAAGATAACGCCTTAAAGTTTTCGTAAAAATTATCTAGAAGAATTAGGGAAGAATTTGACCTCATAATTATTAGGAGAATAAAAATGTAAATATTGTAAAATTTAAAAAATTTCTAAATCTTTTATACACTCAAGGATTGATACAGCTGTCATAATTTTAAGTATGAGAGAGAGGGGGAGAGAGAGAGAGAGAGAGAGAGAGAGAGAGAGAGAGAGAGAGCACAATCGCTGCGAACTGCAGATCCTAATTAACGTAATGCGCTGTTTTTTTATGAATTTTTTTTATGAACGAATCTCAGGCGAAACGGAGTGAAGATGGAGGGCGAGAGGAAGCTACAAGTATCGAGTCTTCTTTACGCCCTCTTTCTACATTTTTTGCTAGTGAGATCTGCTCAGCCTCCTCTTCATCGTATTCTTCGTTGCTCGCGGCTGCTTTTCGCCGTCCAATTGATCGTAATCGACACACTATACTCCCCAAAATTAATCGCGATAAAATTAATAAAACGAGATAGCAAGGAGGGATATATACGCATGCATACACTGCATACGTGTGCATACGCAACGATTGCGAAAAGAGAGCGAAGAAGAGGGGGCGTATTTTTTTCCTTGCATACTTCGTTCGATAAATGGGATTTATTTGACGCGGCATGATCGATCGTTTCAGATTATCGTTTCCCTCCGGTCACTCGTCCTTCTCGGCCTATACCATGATCTATCTTGCGGTAAGTAGTTTTTACGTTATGCAAGTGTTGCATTGATTTACAATTTGTGCGAGCTAGATCGTAATCATCCAACGAATCTGATACGAGTGTATCGGTCCGCGAACAGTCTTCAGAATTTTCAGCCGCAAACATCAATTTACATAATTTAATACGTAAAGCATCAATTACGCTAAATTCCATTATAGTTTGATCCATATGCTTCTGATAAAGCTAAGTCAATATGATAATTGTATCTGTTATTACAAAAGTAATTATATTTCGAATATTAAATTAAATTTGAATTTATTATGAATTACTTTGAATTATTTAATTTTATACCGATATATATGTATATATGATATTGTAATAAATTTTTAAAAATGCGACTTATCTAATTATAGAATTGTAAAATTGGTTAAATTACGTTTGGGTTCTCTTTTCGTACTCTAAAATTTTCTATTTATGTATTCAATTATATATATTATATATATATATATACATATGTTATGGTTTTATTTTAATATATATATATTAAAAAAGTTTCATTGATAAATTCAATCAAAACTTTATCTACTGTAATTTGATTAAGTTTATATTGCTTTAATTTATAAAATTAATAATGTCTCATCACGCACGCACGCACGCAAGCGCGCGCGCGCGCGCGCTCACACACACACACACAACGCACGCACATACATAAACAAATTTGGAATTATTTAGATGTATCTGCAATTAAGAATGAAATGGGAGGGCAGTAAGCTGCTTAGACACTTCCTTCAACTTCTATGTTTACTCATGGCTTGGTTTACCGCGATGACACGAATTTCCAATTATAAACATCATTGGAGTGACGTACTCGCTGGATCTACCCTTGGCATTGTCAGCGCTTTAGTGGTGGTAAGCCGATCACATTTAAAAAATGAATAGATATTAGTTACAAAAAGGAATTCTGAAATATATGATTTTATAATATTACTTTTAAATCTTAATATCTTGAAAAGATTTTGTATAATTGCATGAATTATGAAAAATATGTAATTATATATTATTTCAACTTGGAAATATATGATAATTGTATAATTTAAATTATTATATTAAAGAATATTAAGAAGTTTAGTAATAAATAAATACAAATAATTGGTCAAGAATTCCTTTTTTTGAGAATTAAAATAATTTTTATTTCTGTCAAAGTCTAATTGGATGTCATATTTTTTTATAATATAATCAGATATAATTAATTAAAATGTTGAAATTTTAGATCGATATATAAACTTATTTTTGACAAGATAAAAGATAGAGCGATTAAGACCTTTATAATATTTCTCTAGGCACATTGCGTAGCAGATCTTTTCAAAGAGGAAAGAGAAAAATGCTGTTCCATAGAGAAACATCGAACTACCGATTACGAAGCGGAGACTGGTATCACCGGCATACAGGTGAATAATGGCACTGGTAATCGCAATTGTTGACCTAACGAGCTCGCTCTTCGCTTGCTGACTGCAACAAGATCATAACTATCTTCTAGTTGTCCTCGGGAAACTAAAAAGATCCGTGGATTTCTCACGAAGCATCAGATGAGATTAGATCTCTTTCCGGACATGTCTACAGCATAGCCTTCTCCAGCCGAATGCTTTTGGCGCTCGATGAGTTTAAATTCTTTAAGAAATACTTTTTTAATTTCAAGATAGTAAATTATCTTACTATTTTGGATTATTTTTCAACTACTGCGCGCGCGCATCTTGGCTCTATTTTTTTCTCATTATTATACAAATTATTTGAGCCTCGTCGGTGCTGCACACTATATAGATCATGAGAAAGAGAAGAAGGAAGAAATAGAGTGCAATGTGTAATTAAAGCTTGCGAATATTTTTTGTCTTTCGTTGAGCTTTGTGTGATCTATTATGCGAATGTGTGTGATGTGAAACGTACTTTCGTTGCAGCGAGGAGCGATAATTTTGCGATCCTTTACTTTGTTATGCCTTTATCTCTTAGCTTTTAGTAGCGCTCGAATAGATGTACGTATGTTTCTAGAAGCCTATGTTATGTGACGTCTTTCGTGATTGATTAGCGAAAGATCAAAGTGTCTCGCAAAAAATCAATTTTTATTGAATGGAAATGAAGAGGAATACGTTATTTTTATAACTACAAGTATTTACAGCGTTTTAGATAATAACAAGATGTATTTATTTTGTTTATTGCGAAATATTTATTTTTAATTGACAGATCGGTGCTTTTAATCTTTTACGCTTAGAGTAATATAAATTGATCATCCTTTACATGAGTATTCTATTTTGAAACTAAATGAAAACTCGGTGATCTAAAGTACAATTTTGTATTATATATTAACATATATTTTTATTACAACTTATATTATTCTTGACTTTCTTACCTTAATAGTTCGTTTACTGCGATAAATATGTTTAGTATATTTAAGAGAATTTCGAATATACATCGAGGATATGACCATTTCTTTAAATCATCATGTCCTCATCCTCATCATATTTGACATACATGGCCTATTCTGCAGAGCAGATAGATCGTATGGTAGAATCGCAGCTTTAGATGCATTTGGATTGTAAAAAGAGACTCTAAAAGAGACGTCGATAATATTTAAGATATCGATCTCCATTCTATAAACGTATTACGATTTAATGTGAATTATCTTGTATGATAACTAATTCGAATTATCAATTATTTAGTGTAAAGATATCACAGTTTTTACTTGTGACTTTATAATGTTGCAAGATTATTCAGTATATCTTAAACATTTATCTTGCAAATTATAGATAAATTAAAGTCTATTGAAATAATTTTTTGTATTTATGCGACACAATGAATGCTTAAACTTCGACATCAAGGAAAGTAGTTTCTCGAAATTTATTTTTTCTCTTTTTAACATATTTTAAATAGTTTAACGAAATAGCTATTAAAATATAGTAAATGAAATATTGGTTGTTTTAAATAACAATATTATATTATATAATGATTTATATTAAATATATAAATTATGTTAAGTAATAATATTATATCCATAGAACTTATAGCAGTGCTCGGAATTAGTTGCTCATTTCGGACAGATTCCTGAGGCG
>NW_017300223.1:83473-89253 GCF_001594075.2 Trachymyrmex cornetzi
AGGAATCTGCCTGAAATGAGCAACTAATTCCGAGCACTGACTTAATAGTAATGGAACCGGAATAACCTATCCAACCAGTGAATGGAAAGTGCGAGCAACATCTGAGAAACATAAGATGTATTTCTGTCCTGCTTAGTGACTTTTCTTCTTTCTGCGCATGTGCCAAGTGAGGTGTGGTATTTTAGTCATCACAAGTTCTTTTTTTAATTTACTTTGTAAAACATAAAATAATTGCAAACTGTATATTAAAGCAGAAGGATTGATGTTATATTGAATGAAAAGGAAAAATAACTTGATAAGATACAAGAATGTATGTTGAATTATACAGAATATGACTCGAATTATAAAGAGTTAAAAGAGTACATAAAAAGTACAATTATGTCAATTATACACGAGATATAGTAATTATCATTAAAAACTCATAGAAAAATACTTATAAATAATTAAAACAAAATTAAAATGAAAATTAAAAATACTTACAAATAATTTACTAATGATAAAAATGTATTATTTTTGAATATTTGTGGCGTATGTACTGTTTTTTTAGCGTCATTTGATGTCAATTTTGCTTCGTAACATAGGCGTATTTTAACATTGACTTCAATGATACATTTTATTCGCTATATTCTATGATTATCGAAAACTTTTTAAATTTCTTATATGTCCAACGTAGCATTGTGTGTAAAAGGATAATCAATCACAGCATTAATGATTTTTAACGCTAAGAAATCTTTAATATTTTTTTTGACAAAAATAAGATGATTATTTTGTCTTATAATTTTTTCGCATGCGCTTGTAACTTTTATTATATCTTCCAAAGGAATCGTTAATTTTCCTCTATTTTTCAATGTAAACATGGGAGTACAGATTACAAGTATTTATTGATAATTACGAGCTGTGTAATACACTTACTTGTGGTACACTGTTTTGGTATGGTTACATCACAAAATGCAATATTGAACCATTTTATGTAAGCAGTTATAATAAAATTGTGTTTACATTTGTTAATAAACAAAAAATCGTCCCATGAAAATTTATAACAATATGACTATGTGTCGGCATCTGAAAATTTCCATTGGCAGAGGATGGTCATGCGCATAAAGAAGAACGATCACTGAGCAGGATAGAAAGATTTCTGTCGTTTAGATGTTGCTCACAACTCTACATTCATATTCCATTTACTATAAGTTCTATAATTATAACATAATGTATAAAATAATATTATAATATTATATAATATTATAATATTATATAATATTATAATATTATTTTATAATGGAAAAATAAATAACGAGTTCATTTTTTTACATTCTAATATTTAATTACTTTTGCGATAATTATGAAATAGAGATAAAGCAGAGGAGAGGTGGACATAAGAAATGCAAAATTATTCCCTGATTCGAACAATTAGGAATCTAATTGTCACAACCTACGTGAAATAAATTTGTACTAATTTGTTTCACTTAATTTGTGAGAAAAAGAATCATTTACATCCAACTTCGATCAATTTATTGCAAGATTATTTTTAAAATAGGTACATTTATAATTAATAGAAAGTAGGTTTCTTAATACTTAGGAATCGTTGCCATAGGTCAGGCCTGTCCAACACTTTGCTCGTGAGTCGAAAACGCTTCCCCCACTCCGTCATCTCAGTAGAGCGAGACGGAGCGAAAATAACAAAGGATAGGCGCCAAGGCTCCACCTGGACAGGCCTGTCATAGGTCGACTTTCTATACAACTTTTTACGGCATTAATCGATGCACGAATATTTTGAAGATGTAATTATAATCTCAAAATATATTTAATTAAAGTAGTCGAATACATATGGTATATGGTGCTTTAAAGTTGTAATTGAATATATATACGATTCGTCATAGTTTATTTAATTGAACGCATTCAATAATAATGGAACAGAGAATCATGATAGGACAAGCGGCATATATTATAAAGTTTTATTTACTTTATGATAAATTGTATGTATATACATCACGTTATGTATATAAATTTTGTATACAAATATACATATATATATACACACACATATATATATATGTATATAAAATTATATAAGAATAAATAAATTGATGTCTTTTTAAGCTAAACATAAGATGTTGGTGTGAAAAATAATTTATTCAGTTACTTGGTCATACGTTTCGATCCAAACTTCGGATCCTTTTTAATCCAATAGTAATGATGTCAATCAAATGTATCGTTCTTGTTTGACTTTACTTTTTTTACATTCAATGATAAATTTTATAAATAAATCTTCGGAGTTTCGATAGCTCGCTGTTATCTCCAATTATTTTTGACATAATTCTACAGGATTTAGAATCAGCTGCTTTTAATAAATTGACAATTGAATTCTCTTTTTATGCTTATTATGTAGACGATATTACTCTTGCAATTAATAAGGCATACATCAGTGACTTCCGCCATGTATTAACAATTACCATCCACGGCTAAAGTTTAGGTGGAGGAGGGTGGCAATAAATTGAATTTTTTTTTTTTTAGATGTGACATTAAAATTCAATAACTCTATCATGTATGACTGGTACCAAAAGTTCACGTTTTCAGAACGTTATTTAAATTATTTTTCATAACACCCGTTATGTCAGAAGATTGAAGTCATAGCGGATTTAATTGATAAGTCCTACTTCTTTTGTGGTATCCCCCTCTCTCCATGATAAAAATTTTGATAAAATTATTAGAATTTTACTAAATAATGGGTATCCATTGCAGTTGATTTTTTCCGTCATCAGAAAAAATTACATAAAAAATTTAACTTATGGAACAATTGTACTCGCAGTAATGAACAGTTCTAAAATAAAAAACAAAAAAATATATTCTTTATAGTACCTTACGTTTCCGGTATTTCAGAGAAAATTAAAAACTTTTTAAGGAATAACAGTAAGCATGACTTAAAAAGTTGTTAACAAATTGAGTAGTTTCATTAAGGTTTACAAAGATAAGTTTCTGTTAATGTCGCACATCAATGTAGTGTATAAAATAAAGTGTAAGAAATGCAAATGACTCAACATACATGGATCAGGCGAGCTTTAAAAGCGAGAATCAGTAAACACGAAAACCACATTAACTGAAAAATAGTATTACACTCAGACGAAATTATTAGGTGTATAACTTTGTTTCCGCCGTTTTTTTTTCCGAAATTCGAGGCTTTATTGTTAAAAACTGATTATACATTTATGATTCAAAGTATTGTCCATCGCTGGCCACTACTTTCTCCCATCTTTCGGGCAGCGTACGAATCCCGCGTCGAAAAAATTGGTCATCTTTTGAGGCGATCTACGAATCGATCCAATTTTTTACTTCTTCATAAGACCGGAAGTGCTGGTCAGCCAGGCCGTGTGCCATTGATCGAAACAAGTGATAGTCAGAAGGAGCAACGTCTGAAGAATACGGCGGGTGAGGTAGGACTTCCCATTTCAACGTTTCCAAGTATGTCTTGACCACTTTCGCAACATGGGGTCGAGCATTGTCATGCTGCAAAATCACTTTATCGTGTCTCTCGTTGTATTGCGACCATTTGTCTTTCAATGCTCGGCTCAAACGCATCAATTGCGTTCGATACCGATCGCCTGTGTTTCAGTCGGTTTTAACAGCTCATAATACACTACGCCGAGCTGGTCCCACCAAATACAGAGCATGACGTTGGAGCCAAGAATATTCGGTTTGGCCGTCGACGTGGAAGCATGGCTGGGAACTCCCCATGATTTTCTGCGCTTGGGGTTATCGTAATGAACCCATTTTTCGTCCCCAGTCACAATACGATGCAGAAATCCCTTCTGTCTTTGCCTTTCAAGCAGCTGTTCACAAGCAAACAAACGCCGTTCAACATCTCTCGGCTTCAACTCGTACGGCACCCAATTTCCTTGCTTCTGAATCATTCCCATGGCTTTGAGGCGTTTTGAAATGGTTTGTTGAGTCACTCTCAATGATCGTGCCAATTCTTCTTGATTTTGACACGAGCCTTGATCAAGTAATGCCTCCAATTCTGTATCTTCGAAAACCTTCTCTCTTCCACCGCTATGCCGGTCTTCGCCATCAAAATCACCGTTCTTGAAGCGTTGAAACCACTTACGACATGTTCTTTCACTAATAGCGGCCTCATCATAAGTATTTGAGAGCATTCGATGAGCCTTAGCCGCAGATTTCTTTATATTGAAGCAGAAAACCTTCCACAAATGACGAGAATTTGGCTCGTAATCTGACATTTTCAATCGAGAATAACTTTATGATGCAGACACAAATCGACTAATGTTTCTATGGGGTTATGTTGACAGATGCCCAAGTTTATTGTATGACGTCTATGATCTATTTATTTCGACCACCACTTACCGCTAAAACCATCTATAGGAAAAGGCGGAAGCAAAGTTGTACACCTAATATTGAACATCGGTTAGAATTTTTGCATAATTTTTATTGGAATAACATTAAAATATGTAGATGAAGAAAACATTTTTAGAACAAAAGCCACATTAATTGGAAAATAGTATCACGCTCAGAAATTATTGAACATCAGTTAGAATATTTGCACGATTTTTATTGGAATAACATTAAAATATATAGATGAAGAAAAAATTTTGAATAAAAGACTTATCTTAGAAATAATTTTTATTCGGAAACAAATAGCTTAAATTTACAGACTGATACCGATCTATTAGCTAAGACCTATGACAATTTATTTATCAGCAAATAATGTTTCCCTCTCTTCAATGTTTCCTTTTATCTATATTTTTCTTTCTGCACATTAGTTTGACTTGCGACGATTATTTGATTTAAATGATTTGTAACGTTCGTGTAGTTAACATCTCATATTTGTAAGCTTTAACGAAGATCATGTAAATTAAAAATTTTTATTGTGTACTTATTTATTTATATATTTATTTTTTTAAATTAATTATTATCTGGAGACACTGGTAGTCTCTCGGCGCTAAGCTACGCGCAGCGACACTTCCGTGGCTACTTTACGCGAGCCGGCGAGTTGCGGCAGATTGAGATTATCGGATTTTCAATAAGGGCTGAACCGATCAAGTTCTAAGTGTGCTCAATCGATTGCAACCGCTGAGGATATATAATGAAAGTGTTTTTACTTTTTCTCTACGTGCTCTACGAGCGGAGACATTGCGACGCAAAATACGAATCTGAGACTTTTATATTAAGAACCGTCATCATCGTCGTCGTCGCCGCTACGAAGTGGTAGGGGTAATGTCCTTTTAGAATTTTTGGCGCAAGAGGCAAATGTGGCGCTGGCAATGTGCATGGTCACATCAGACATATGTCCGTTTTCTGTGGCTGATGATTAGGTTAGAAAAACTGTCACATCGATGGCATAGTAGAGGACACGTAAGTGATTTTCTGCTTCTACATACACAAATTAGACTTGTTCGACACATTTTTGCACGAAATGAATAAATCTGGCAAAAAAAATGTATCGCTTTATCCCGTGGACCGAGATCGTTAAAGTTAATCACTATTCAGGTTAGGAAATCATATCCGTCATATCGATAGCATTGATTACAGCAGAGTATTTGTCTTGGTTAAATATTTGTCTGTGTTACGTCCTGAGCGCGAGTTTTCGGCGATCTCGAGACGCGACACGAGTTCGCGGGAACGCGAGCGCGGAGCGGGTCGCGCGGGGCGAAGCCTTGTTTAGACACGTATCTTTGTTGTTATTATGGGCAGCTGTCACCAGTGCTCGGAATTGAGCAGGATATTCGGGAATAATATATATGATTCTATGAATTTACTAGAGTTTAAGG
>NW_017300223.1:90262-91965 GCF_001594075.2 Trachymyrmex cornetzi
TCTGAAGCGCTCGCGAATCTCCCTTGTTTATTTAAGGCTCTTATTTCCTCAGTCGTGTCTTTATTTAAATGGCAATAGTTTTTATCTGCTTCGTGAGCCCTTTGTGATTGATACGCGTGTTTCGTGTTGCATCGTTATGCATTTTATAAGTAATTGCGCGTTTTTATTCGTTCTTGGTGGATCGGCGCTATTTCCTCGTGATTTATTCGATTGTAAATTATGATGTTCGTTATTCCTTGTCTTTTGGCGGTGTTACCTATGTGTTCTCATGCATTTTTCTATTAGTTTTTCTATTATATCGGTCGCGCAGGCGCTGTGCGCGCGGCGTTCGAACGCGACGGTTTCAGTAACCTATCCTATAATTCTACGCGCTTGTAGTTGGCACGCATTGTATTATTTGCTATGCTTCGTGCTCGCGTTCGCTTGGTAAACGGCCGGGGTGCTATAATGTAGCGCGCCGGACGTTACAGTCTGTAAAACAGAATTGTTTAATCCTTTATGCCATCGACGCAACAGATTTCCTCTGGATATCTGTCAACTTTAATTATAACAATTAATAACTCGGTTCGCGGTAGTGCAAAAATGCGTCGAATGATTTTATCTACCTCGAGGAAGTTCGACCTTGTACGTACATTATTATGTAACTTATAATTTAAAGATACGTCTCATGATGCATTTCTTGTCGAGGTTTTCTTGTGGTCTCAAATGGAATTTACGAAAAGATGTTTGGAACAAAATTTGGAACTTCGTCAAATTCATTCACGTATGTTTTACATGTCTGTTTATCTGCAACGAACAATTTCCCAAGTCTGCCAGGAGCTATTGCATATTATATGTAATCCAGAAGATTTTTCTCAAATGGACGAAAAGATGTTTGGAACAAAATTTGGAACTTTGTCAAATTCATTCACATATGGTTCTGTTTATCTGCAACGAACATTTCCCAAGTCTGCCAAGAGCTATTGCATATTATAAGTAATAAACACAAGTAATATATTTCATTCCTTCCGCAAATTATATAATTATTGTTATGTATGATTTACGAAATTCATTTTCAGGTATTATTGAAAATTCAGGTATTATTGAAAATTGGTGGGACTCGTCGACTTTACCTCAACTGACTAGACTACTAAAAACTTTATTTTGAAAGCTGGACCAGTTTGGAATTAGTTATAGACAGAAGATTATTATTTTCATCACAGTTAATTAAGTAGGAACGCAGAGATTGAAGTATATCACGAAGATAATGAGAACGATATACAGACTTGCGGTTGGCTATATTCATATTATATTAGGTGTTAAACTTAATTCCTGTCGTTTTTCGTCTCCAAAATTGATTTGTTTCGAAGGGAAGATGAATGAATACCTTAATCAAAGTAATAAAACAAATCAATTTTGGAGACGAAAAACGACAGGAATTAAGTTTAACACCTAATAATAAGAACGATATACAGACTTGCTGTTGGCTATACTGCTGATCGAGTTAATCGTCGATTAAGTTAATCGGCGTTGGTAACAGTCACCCTAAGTAGTTTTAAACAATCTTGCCTTGCATTAATTGGCAGTTACACATACTGTTTTTATTTCTTATACATTCATATAATAATTATACTATGTTTATATATTATATTAAAAAAAAATTGTAATACTCATTACAATAATAATTTTTGTATGTTCTCTTTTAATTCTTTCTATTTCTGCTT
>NW_017300223.1:93092-95298 GCF_001594075.2 Trachymyrmex cornetzi
ATTTTTATTGTTAATGTATTGCAGAATCGTAAGCATGGGTTCTCAGTAAGAGAAATCGAAGAAACTGAATTTCATCGATTACAGCGCCATCTATCATGAATCGAGAAAAATATTTCAGATAAATCGTATGTGCTTTTAGCCAAAGATTCCGAATATACAATAAAAAGTAGGGGTACCCATTTAAGATTTCAAACTTGCCTCCCCTCACCGCCCGGGGGGCGGGGTGGGGGGGCTGATTTTAACGTCAGTGTATGTCACCCTTGGAATGATGAAATATTGATTCTTAAAATTTTTTCTTAGTGTACTTATTTTTCAAGATATTTGAAAGTTTCGGGTTAAAAAAATCACCCTGTATATATATCATAAATTACCGCAGTTATTATCTAATCACATATTATCAGTAATTACGTTCAGCAGAAAAAGCCGTTTTGCAACTATTTTACAAAACCTATTTTATCTTTGAAAAATATGTCACAGCTCTGATACGTGATACGTGACTTTTAAAAGGTTATTTCTTACGAGTACATCAGTACACGTGACGATAATCCGATAAATGCAACAATTTAAAAAAATATTTTAAAATATTTTGATTAGATTTTAAAAATACATTGAATTATTAGAAAATCTCACGTCTGAAGAATTCGTCACGTATAATGATATACTCGTAAGAAATAACTTTCTAAAAATCACGTATCACGTATCAGAGTTGTGATATATGTTTTAAAGATAAAATAGGTTTTGGAATAGCTGCAAAACTGTTTTTCTGCTCAACATAATTACTGATAATTATTTTTTAAAGAAATTAATAAAGTCATGAAATATCCCTGGTAGCAAGCTGACGTCAAAAAGACGTCATTTGACGTCAAAACGACGTCAAAATGACGTAGCTTGCTACCTGGGATGTAATACAGGCAATGGGAGTCGACGTTGGTTATCAATTAGCGCAATTTTTCTTAATGCTAAAAATATAAACCTTAAATTTGAACGTTTCCACTCATGGTTTGAGTCTTCATCAGCAATCTTTCACCCTAGCGCAACGATTGGAGTATTACATGACAAAATGATATCTTCAACGTTTTTCATCTCAAAAATTGAACCGTTTACTGTTGTGACGTAAGTTACATACTCACAAAGTTAGAAAGCTGAGTGTCAATGAGAACTCACTAATAACTAAAATTAAAATTATATGAAAGATTAGATTATCGTATGTGTGTAATTTGAAAATTAATAATTACCTTACCTCACACAGTCGACGCTTCTACACTGAACAATGAATCTCTCTTATGTAACATTTTGTAACTCGTTAATATGTTATAAATTATCAAATTTAAAAAAAAATAACTGTGAGAACAATATGTGTCTTGTCATTTCGACAGTCGGTTAAAAACTGACTGTCGAAATGACAAGACACATTTTTCTCGCAGTTATTTTTTTTTTAAATCATAAATCATTGAAATTGCTGAAAATCGCTGAAATCTCTATCAATTGATTCATTTCATTATGAATTATATTAAAATGGGTCTATTGATAAAGATTTCATCGATTCATTTCCACCAGGGAACATTAACATTAAAAAATGTTTAATCTATTATCTATTTAATCTAAATTCTTATAAAAATGAGTACATTAAAATAACGATTATCTAAGTAAAATAAAGAATTAGTAAATTTGCTTATTTATTAGAATAAAATTTCAATCGGAAGAATACTTACATTATAGTTATAATTACAATTTAATTATACAGATATATACGTATTTTAGATTTCCACGATGATACATACCATGATAGATATATACGTATTTTAGATTTCCACGATGATTTATGTACTGTGCTGATTTGATGACAGTCAATAAAAACCGTTTATCATACGGAAATATAATTTAACGCAACTTTAGATAAGTCAATTAATATTAATAGATAATTATGTTTGTATCTTTAAATTAAGTATTTGCATTTTTGAAGTAATTCTTTTTCTAAAATCGGATAATGCTTGTACATTAAACTATAAATTGAATTTTTATAATTAACGAATTAATATTAAAGAGAGACCAATTGTTAATTAAAAAATGTTGAGAAAATTTTTAGAAAATCATCAAATCACAAATTAATTATTTCGAATACATATGTGTACACGTTCAAAGGACATGTATACATGTATATGTATTAAATTATAATTATTATAATTATAATTATAATAATATTATA
>NW_017300223.1:95607-96205 GCF_001594075.2 Trachymyrmex cornetzi
GCTACGATGTTTCCACGTCGCACGGTCGCGCGCCAAGACGGATAAGGGGACCGTAAAAGTGAGATATAACGGCTCAGTCAAAGCTGGCATGGCTTTCCAAAAATATTATCGAGGTGATGCAACACCCGAGACAAGAGGGACCGCGTCCGATCCGCTCGAGTGGTCTGACAAGACTGGCCTACTGCCGCCGAATATACATATACAACCTACCATCCCCACCGATCGCACGGCGCGTGGGCCGCTGGGAGTGAGAACTGCCATGGTGGAATTATAGAAGGTGTGTCGTTCCCGTGGATTCGCAGTAGCCTAAAAGTAGTGGGGAGTGGACAACCAATTATAGGGGGCCCATTCGATTAAAATCCAATATGGCTGTGTTTATTTCGGGGCACTGCGTGTTTAGCGTGTTATTATAACAGATCAACCGTGTGATCAATTATCGTGTAAAACTGACTGGATTTCATGTATTTCGCGTGGAAATTGTATCGTTCCTTCCAATGATTTCATGGAAGCAGCAAAAATCATGGATACTGAATTTCAATTATTTCACGGAGACTTTTTTAATATGCAGGACAACATTTTTGATACATTAACTGCGAAA
>NW_017300223.1:96486-97050 GCF_001594075.2 Trachymyrmex cornetzi
GTATAGAATAGGCCCTACGTGATTGGTTGACAAAATATGTCCCCTCACTCACTGCCGCCATTATGCGCAACGACACGCTTTCTATAATTCCACCATGGGAACTGTTACTAAACGTCTTCAAACGACTTGAACGGCACGCCTAGGCTGCGTTCAGATACTACACTCGGGAGCACCCAAGCTCCCGAATGCCGTTCAGAAACCAATTGAGAGTATCTCAGCGTTACCTAGATGGCCCGTTCAGAAACGTGTCGGGTGTTCCCGATCGGGAGACTTTTGCACCCTACTCTTTGCCTAGATGGAAAGTCTATCGATCGAGTAGGCACACAAAGCGCGAGAAGTGAAACATGGGCTGCGTTCAGCAGTTTTACAACCGTTTTGTGATTCGTCGCGCTGATTGGATTATACTTTTAGACTACAAATAAGAATTTATTAATGCAATTTAATAATGAAAATTAAATTATATTGTGGAATCCTGGAAGTAAGTAAAATATATTTTACTTTGATCGATTATAATTTACGATGAAGTACAATAAAGATTTTTTCGTCATGTTGCGTATGAAGTCC
>NW_017300223.1:97167-99961 GCF_001594075.2 Trachymyrmex cornetzi
ACAAAACATTTAATATTAGAGGTTATTAACCTTGTTTACGGGAAGGAACACTTGATACGCGTATTAACTAGTAAGTGTCTATTAAATTATCTTAATTTCGGCAATGCATAAAGAATGGTATACTACTCCCGTACAATATGTATCAAAATGATTAATTAAATTAATCATATCATGTATATGTTTACATGTTTCGCTGAAATTAAGATAATGGCTGCGTTCGAGGAGCGCGCTATCAACGCTATTTGTGTCATACTATCCTTGTTTCACATTTAATGGACGATGAAGATAGAATGACACAAATAGCGCTAATAGCGTCTCCCCGACCCCAGCCATCATAATAGAAAGTTCACTAGCTAGTACATATATCAAGTGCTTGTTTTTTACGCTCCGCCATTTTCCTCTGGCTAGGTCGTTCAGAAATGTACACACCAGAGAGGGTACCTTATCCCTACCATTTCACTCATATAGACTCCTAGCTAGGGCCGGCGATTTTAGGGGGGTCGGTCTGGAGCACTCCATACATGCAAATTTCTAAGCTATGGAATTCCATACATGGACGAGGTATGGATTTCCATAGCTTTATTTCTCGTAATAGTGAGAAGTAATAGTGAGAACAAGAATGGAAGGCTTCATTCAATTCCGATGGACTAATCGACGATTAAGTTAATCGGCGTTGGTAACAGTCGGCCCTAAGTTGCAGAATCTAGTATTCCCTAGAGACCCTGTAACAGAGTTACGCCAAGCCGGGCCTAACTTCTGATTGGTTCTCTACCTCGGTCCATTCGGTATTCTTCGGATAGCTTCGTACATTGTCAGAAAATGACAGAAAACGAGTTCGGAACGAGTTCGGAGAATAGAAAGAGACAGATAGCTCTAATCAGGGAGAAAGCAATATCTGTTATCTCCTATCCGCCATCTTTGGTCCGTCTTTGCGTAACTCTATTACAGGATCTCTAGTATTCCCGAGTCTTCAGAGTTCAGTTCAGACTCTTTCTGGATTATATAATCACTGTAACAGGATTTTGCGATGGACAGATATGTTATTCGGCGACCCAAAAGTGACGATAAAAACGAAAATACAGTATGTCGAAATTTTTCTCTGAATAGAAACTGATTAAATACTGATATGTCATAAATCCTTTTCTATCATAATCTATATCATAACCTCCGTTTTATCTATTTATTAGACATCTGAGAATCTTAGTAATAAACGAAGTCCCTCCTCTTATTCCTCGAACAAGGACTCTCCTTCTCTTAAAGCTGCTAATAGTACTACAACCATTGATTCTTTCGTTTATCCTAAAAATGGAAACTGTAGGGAGATACAATTTGCAAAAGGTGAGGCGATCGATGTTGCAAATAAAGGCGAAGATTCAAAACAGATTTGTAAGTTGTTTTATAAATTTTATCGTTTCTAATGATGTAGTTGTATTTCTAAAATATCAATGAAATTATTCAGTATTTAAAGCCGGTTCTTTTATTGTCAGATAAGTTATAGTCGATTAATATTTGCTTATAGGTTATGTTTATTTGTGTTTTATATTTGAACGTCTTAAGATAGTTCTTTCACGAAAACAGCCCGATTAAAAACTTTTTAAAATATGTTGAAGAATATTTACATGTTTATATTACAGTGAAGTATTAGGGCCTAAGCACAATAGAAGAACAGGAATTAGATATCAAGATTTCAACCTATCAAAAGCTGATTACATCGGAATACACGGTTTCTGATAGGTTGAAATATTAATATCTAATTCCTATTCCTCTATTGTGCTCAGGCCCTTAAACGTAAATATCTCGTTAACTATTGCGCAACCTACAAAATGGTATAAGAATTTTCGATTCAATTAGGTCTGTTCTACCTGCTCGTGATCGATTACCCGGTAATTTTCAAACACCCTGTATATACACTGCTCAACAAAATTAAGGGATCACTTTTTCTCAGTAAATTTTTCCCCATTTTTAAACTGTAATTACTCAGCAAATAATTAACGTAAATAAAAAGATTAAAAAAAGATTTTACACAGCAAATTTTCTATCATAAAGTGCTTTTGTTCAATTTCGACTTACAATCAGTGGTGGATTTACACATTTTTGCATTCTATGCTCTGTACTTCTTGGCGTCCCTTTAAGATACTTGGCATCTCTTTCAGACAAATGAACAATAAAAAAAAGTTGGCTAGCGTCGAGAAGTATTACTTTTCTACTAAAACATCAAGATTTTTTCTTTATACGCCAAAGTATTACTTCAAGGTGCCACATTGGCGAACATTGCACAATCCTGCACAAATATAAAATTTATTTTAATTTTTGGTTCTTAGAGTATGGTGTCCTTAGACCTGGACCTCGTGGGCCTCTGTCTAAATTTGCTATTGCTCACAATTAGTTTTAAGGCAAAGGCCTGGTGAGCTTTGAATAAGAATGTATTTGAATTTTGAGATACCTAAAATTTTGAAATTTACTGCACTCTTTCAAGAACTAACAAAAAATTGATTAATATAATCATTGATATCATCTTAAAGTATGGATTTTGCACTTTTAAATGAAAAAAAAGCTTTGTCCTACGCCTATAGCGAAATATAATGATTTAAAGTAACTCTTGATTTTAGATATTAAAAACTGGAAACTTAGAATGGGGTTATACCACAAGATCAAAATGTTCGTATAAATTATAAAATAACAATCTGCAATCATATACTTTCACTGATTTACATCAGTGCTCGGAATTAGTTGCTCATTTCGAGCAGATTCTTGAGGCGACCCCCACTACCACTCGAAACTCGGCGGCCGAGCC
>NW_017300223.1:100447-102545 GCF_001594075.2 Trachymyrmex cornetzi
GCCCGAAATGAGCAACTAATTCCGAGCACTGATTTACATTAATATATATTCGCCAGACATTCGTAAAAAATGTATTACGATTTTTGTAAAAATATTAATGACACAAAACTCATCATCATTGTCGTTTTGTGTTTTATGTCTTTTTTTTCATTGAAATCTAATACAAAGTGCCACAAACCTCGGCAGTTTTGCTTATAAATGCTATTAGCTGTAGGAATAAATGTAATAGGAATAAATTATCAAGTTATAAATCACACATCTCATGTTATATGTCCTTGATTTACATTCACACTATCGAAAAAGACGTTCCCGCCGCGCCGACTGCGATCGTTAAGGGATAAGCCAAACATCATTCTTCAAAAAAGCGAACACCGTTCACGGCCGGCTATTCATGATTAATGTTTAAGCGAGTCATTTAGTCGATTTAATCTCTACAGCTATTCATCGTGGTAGTAGTTTCTATATAGTATATAAGTTCAGCAGACTATATAAAGTATTCCAGACCTATTGACCAATCTTTCAATTGCATTATTCTAACGATAAATCATTTTTATAAGTTGAAAGACAAATACTGATTATTTTAAAGTTATTGTTGGATATAAAAGTAAATATCATAAACTAAGAAATTACATCAAATTAGATATGTTAATATGTAAAAAAGAATTGTATATATTTATAATAATTTTAGTGATGAAAGATATTAAAAAAGTACTTTTTTTCATAAATTTTATTTTATATAATCTTCGCTTTTAATGGAAATTTAATTCACGGATCTATCATATTTTACAACAATATTTTATGCTGAACATTAAATAATCATGATAAGTAAAATGGGAAGAGAGAGAGAGAGAATTTTAACGATTGTTATGTAAAATGAATCAAAATTATTTTAATTTTAATCAACCATGAAGTAACCGTAAGTATACATTTGACAATAATAAATATAGTGCTAACACTCTCTGCTGACTGTACGTTGCAATATACGTATATAAGTACAAATATTGTTCATGTAAGACGTATTGTAAATTCCGTTATCATAGATTGCTTAAGAAATAATTAATTTTATCGGTTTGTTCTGGATAATAATCCTTTTGCTTGAAAAGCATTCTGCTATACCATATACAGGATGTCCTAAAAAGGTCGGGACACCTAAATATCTCGGGAAATAAAAGTTTTACAGAAAAGTGTTTCAGACAAAAGTTATATGATTTAAAAATATCTATTTACTGATCCTATCAGTTTGACCTTGGATTGCGTAGCCAAGGTCAGGTCAAGGTTACATTGATTTTCTGAAATGGAACACCCTATTTTTGATTCAAGAATCTAATAGCTGATGTCAAAAGCTTTCCAAAACGCTATAATGAAATATTTTTTTATGAAGTACTTTTCAAGTTATAATGCTTCAAAGTTACAGTATCGCCGGCATTAGCATTACCCAAAATATTTAATTTTGGGGACTGGCCAGTCAAGGCGAGATCGGTCGGTGGTCCGTGAATCTTGACCTTCAGTTAACGCACAAATAAAAACATAACGTAGCAAAATCGTGAGGGCCTCCACACAAAAACATCTGTAACACGTTACGTTTAGTTTTCCAATGCATACTGCATTTTCTTTACTATCCGAACTTCAGACATGACGAATTGACAATTCATACCGATCACTTTAAGTTCGAATTGTTCAAACTGTCTGAACTATTCGAATCAAATGCTCATTTGTTGGAACTTCGAACTGTTCGAATAGATCGAATATTCAATGTGTTCGAATCTTTTATCTGAGCGATCTGTGTGTGATTCAGCCGGATAAATTATTTCAAAATTAATTAATTAAAAAAATTTTTCATATTGTTTGAAATATTTTCCCTCACAGATTCAGTATTCGTTTTTATTATTTTTCACCTACGATGGCTTACCTTTCAGAACGAGAGAGAATATCTCTTCTCATGATGCGAGGATGGGGTGATCGTCAAAGATCGTGCATTGAAGTTAGGCAGATTTTTAACGAAACTTTTCGCGATGAAAATACAGCCATTTCGAGATCCACCGTGGAGCGAACGGTCAGGCGTTTCAATGAAACTGGTAGCGTAAAGAATCGCCAAATT
>NW_017300223.1:102577-104351 GCF_001594075.2 Trachymyrmex cornetzi
TGGATGTTGCACAGTCATTTGTCGAAAATGTCCACCTCAGTATTCGCAAAGCAAATCAGCAACATGATATTAGTCGCATGTCTGTGCAAAGAATTTTGAAGAAAATCAAATTCCACCCGTATAAAATTCATCTGGTACAAGAGTTGAGCGAAGATGATTTTGATCGTCGTATGGAATTCTGCGACGTCATGATGAGAAAAACTAATGATGACCCCAATTTTGTTTTCAATGCATTAGGTGTTAAATTTAATTCCTATCGCTCGCTACTAGAGGGTGCTGGCTCCAACGCTGGCGAGTTTCGACGATGAAGTCATATGTCTTTTGTAGTTTAGACATCGCTGAAAGTGATTCAATCCTCACAGATTAGATTTCTCGACGCCAAAAAGATTTTCCAATCGATTGAAAATGAATCGCGATAAGCTGTTTTTCCGACATGTGCTTCTTCACTACTTCGACCTCAAGAAAACCGCAGCTGAAGCGCATCGCTTATTATCCGAAGTGTATGGTGATGAAACTCCATCGGAAAGAACATGTAGAATTTGGTTTGAACGCTTGCGAAACGATGATTTTGATGTGAAAGACAAAGAACGTCCAGGACAACCGAAAAAATTTGAAGATGTTGAGTTGCAAGAATTGCTTGATGAGAATTCAGCTCAAACGCTTTTAGAGTGTCGAAACAGTTAAATGTTACTCCAAAGGCCGATTGAGTAACGAATTGATGCAAAAAAGATCATCCGTAGCCAACAATCGACGCAAAGTTATTTTGATGCATGATAACACTCGACCGCATGTCGCGAAAAGCGTGAAGCAGGCACTTCTAGAACTTGAATGGGAAGTTCTGCCGCACCCAGCGTACTCTCCAGACTTGGCACCGTCCGATTACCATCTCTTCCGGTCGATGCAATACGCACTTACGAACACACACTTCTCCAGTTACAACAAAGTCCAAAAATGGGTGGATAAATGGATCGCCTCGAAAGACACCGCGTTCTACCATCGTGGGATTGCCCTGTTGCCGGAGAGATGAGAAAAAGTAGTAGAAAATGGATGAAATTACTTTAATTAAGGTATTCATTCATCTTCGCTTCGAAACAAATCGATTTTCGAGACGAAAAAACGATAGGAATTAAGTTTAACACCTAATAGTTTTCTCAGATATAGCTACTTTTGAATTGAATGGTCTTGTCAATAGACATAACTGCAGATTCTGGTCTGACAACAATCCTCACTGGATGCTGGAAGATCACACGCAATACCCTCAAAAGTTGAACGTCTGAGCAGGTATGTTGAATAATAATACATTGATAGGCCCATTTTTCATTGATGGAAATTTGAACTCTGTAAAGTATGAAGATATGCTGAGGAATGAAATAGTTCCAGCAATCAGACGGATTGTGGGAGATAACTTTGCTCATACATGGTCTCAGCAAGACGGTACTGGACCGCATTATGGTAGAGGTGTACGATACTTCTTAGACACGGAATTTTTCAACCGATGGATTGGAAGGAGAGGACAGATAGAGTGGCTACCACGTTCACCTGATTTATCACCGCTTGATTACTTCTTGTGGGACTACCTGAAAGGCAAAATGTATGCAACAAAACCAAGAAATTTAGAGGAACTTCGTCGAAGGATTATTGAAGAAGCTGCACTCATTACTCCAGAAATCTTCAGAAATGCCATATGCAGTTTTTATGATCGAATAGCTCATTGTCAAACAGTAAATGGTGCACAATTCGAGCATTTAATATAATTACCTTGACTGGCCGCACC
>NW_017300223.1:104598-110791 GCF_001594075.2 Trachymyrmex cornetzi
CTGGTTCATGCTCATATCTTGCCTTCACTGGCTGGTTCATGCTCATATCTTGCCCTGACTGGCTGGTTCATGCTCATATCTTGGCCCTGACTGGCCGAATCACAGATCGGTCTTACCTTCAATGGTTGCATTATTCTCCAATCTTTCTCCGAGCACAAAAGACATGTCAATCCGCCTGGACAACCTCCGCGTGGTATTACATATCTTGGGTAATGCTAGTGCCGGCGATACTGTAACTTTGAAGCATTATAACTTGAAAAGTACTTCATGAAAAAATATTTCATTATAGCGTTTTGGAAAGCTTTCAACATCAGCTATTAGATTCTTGAATCAAAAATAGGGTGTTCCATTTCAGAAAATCAATGTAACCTTAACCTGACCTTGGCTACGCCACCCAAGATCAAACTGATAGGATCAAATAGATATTTTAATTAAAATAGATATTTTAAAACCATATAACTTTTGTCTGAAACACTTTTCTATAAAACTTATATTTCCCGAGATATTTAGGTGTCCCGACTTTTTTGGAACACCCTCTCTCTCTCTCTCTCTCTCTCTCTCTCTCTCTGTCTGTATATGCTTTTCTCATTTATATTTACTTTTTCATATAAAATATATAAATCTTCTGTTTTATTCATTTATTAATTGGTAATTATTTACATAGAGGGGACCACCTCCCCCCTATCAATGACCTTGATCTTAACATATATTATCAAGGTCATGACCCTAAGTGACCTCCAACAAGTTTTAGCCGTTGCTCATTATTCGTTAAAAAGTTGTTATAAAAAAAAATTCGTAAAATGATGTCTCGTTTCTACTACAGGGTGCGGCATCAAAATCCGGACAAATTTCAATTTAAATTTTTCGCTATATTGTGCCTCCGCCAGTGGTTGTTGTTGGCGTCCAAGAAAACTTGATGTTTCTAGTAAACAGTTATATTATCAAAATGGCCGCGACGTTGAAACCAAGTGCAGAGTATAACCGAAGATCCGCGATCATCGAAGGCCTTCACGCTGGGAGCTCAACAACTGAAATAATTCGGTTTTTTGGATACCCGATATTAACTGTTTATGACATTGTGGCAAAATATACGGCTTTAGAACAGTCCAATGAAGATTCTAGTATGCCGGCGAGGAAGATTCACTCGAAAGAACGCACCGCGAGGAGCCCGCAGGAACCCCGCAGTCGTCAAAAGGGCTCCCAACAGCCCAGATTTAAATCCCCTAGATTACTATGTATGGAGCGTAGTTGAAAGGGTCACTAACAAGTCTCGGCATCCCAACGTGACGTCATTAAGGACCGTTATTGAGGCAGCATTCGTCGGCATGGACAGCGCTACATTGCAGCGTGCGTGTGAACGCTTCAGACAGAAAATAGAGGCCATACTAATGGGGGATATATCGAATAATTATGCTCTATAGGGATCCCCCAAGTGCCATGTAAAAGGATTTTTTTTAATATTTAATTTTTTATCAAAAACATTTTGTTTAAAGAAATTGTTCGATTTGTCCGGATTTTGGTGCCGCACCCTGTATATGTATAAAACAGAAATTTTTTGCTTTAAAATGTATTTTATGACTTTCCACGTAAAGCGAGTTTTACCCATCTACCATCTGCCAAGAGGCGAACGACTTTTCACGCGAAACGAGTTTCACTTCACTTCCCTTGCCAAGAAGTATACAACTTTTCATTCAGGTAGATCAATTGCTTCGCAATGGTCTATTTAATACAAAACGCTTTCTAAAGATCATGTAGAATGGAAAAGGTTGGAAGAGGCCGAAGTAGTAATGCTATGAGAGTTCTAACTCGGGAACTCCAAGGGGAATGCGAGGCGCGAGGGATTCTTCGGTGGCGGGGGTATGAGTCATGCGGAGTGGCAGTAACGCATCTCAGATTTTGTACTGCAGTTACGTACAAGACAACAAAAAACATTAAAAAAGGAAATATTGCCATGAACAAAGAACAATACAGAAAACAAATAATTATAAAACGAAAAGTTTCACAAAGGTTATTCGCCGGTATATGCTCCAACCGTTTTTCGAATAACATGTAGCGTAATGTAATTTTTCTAGAAACAACAATTATTTAAAATAATTATTAATTATTTTAAATACTTAAATACTTAAAATAATTATTAATTATTTTAAATACCTAAATATGATCAAGTTTCATAATTAATCGATTGAGCGCCAACATCTGGCTGCTATCGAAATCGATGATATTGAAACGCAATGTCTCCTTGATAAAAGAGCCTCGATCATTTATTCTTTTTCGGAAGGGACATGACAATCGAACATGTTTTTTGCAATATGTTTCAAGGTTAGTAAAAGTGCAAATGTACGTGAAATTCGATAGAATTGTATTTTCATAAATTTTTATGAGGATAGAGCGTTTTTTTTTAAGCATTCTTTGAAAATGAGCACATAATGCTCTACTCTGAAAAGAGGGAATTATAGACGAAAATGAATTCAGTCTGGAAATGTATCAGATTATAGTACGTTGAAATCTACGAGAGCGAACTCGTCTTACTGTTAGTAAATCCTTGTAAACATGGATCGAGATTTCAGTCAAGCAGAGCGCGATCTGTTGAATCGATCCCACCAAATTGCTAATTTGAAGGAGTGTTTCGCGTGGATAGAAGAGTGCAATGAATTAATTAATCAGCTTGAAGAATGCAATCATGTCAAGCGTCCACGGTTCTCCATTGGATGCAGACAATCTCTAATCGCTACAATTGCACGACTCGAGGGTACAAAGACTCAATTAGAACGACGATTTCTGCATTTTGGTGGTGATTACGCGAGCACTAGCAAACAGTGACAACGCGGAAAGATCTTTTGTTTGGCGAGAGATCGATGCGGCGATTGAAAATCGAATTTTAACCGGTGCGGTATAATTAACGCGGACTATATCAAGCCGCGACAATTTTTAGAAGACATCAGCAATGTAGTGCTCGAGCGAATGCAAAACACAATAGAAATACACAACTGTATAAAAGTGAACACCATATTTAAAATAATCGCGAATTTGCGACGGGTGATAAACGTGCCAATAAAAGTATTAATATGAAAAACTATGAACTCTTTTAAACATCGAACTTGCGTGAGTGGTACGAGCGGCACGTCATCGAACCCACATTGACATCTCTCGAGGAGTTTCAAGAACGTGACAGTGGGTGGGCGTTGTCGCGAATCATGAATCTTACAATAAACATCAATAAGTGCAATCCATTGCGCGCGGGATGTCGCTTCGAAGTGCCGCGAGAGATAATGACAAAGAGAGCGGTGATCAATGTGCGATCGATGGACAATGCATGCTCCGCGTGGTCGGTGGTCGCCGCTCTGTACCCAGCCGAAAGAAACGCGGATCGCGAATCTTCCTACCCACACTATACGACGGTGCTGAATTTCCAAAATATAGAATTTCCTATAACGTTAAAAGACGTAACAAAATTCGAACGTCTCAACGACGTGTCCATTAACGTATACGTTATCGAGGGACAAAAAAACGCTAAACGTTCTTCCGATACGACTCGCTGACGACAAAAAGAAGAAACATGTCAATTTACTATATTTGCGAGATCTGCGAGACGACAATGTGGGCCATTTCGCATGGATCAAGAATCTGTCTCGGCTCATGAGCATGCAATTGAATAAACAACGGCCAAAAGTACATTTGCGATCGGTAAGTATATGATTAATAAAAGCGAATTCTTCTTAAAAAAATAAAATTAAAAAACCATTATTTATTTTTTATTTGCAGCTGTTTACACTATTTTCATTCCAACGAGAAATTGCAGTTACACATAGTAGATTGCCAACGGATAAACGACTGCGCTATCCGACTGCCGAGCAACGACGACAAGTGGCTGAACTTTAACAACTATAATAGGAGGAAACGAGTTCCATTTGTCGTTTACGCTGATCTAGAATGCATCCTCAAGAAAACTGATAGCGATCAGGATGAATCTACGCTCACGTATCAATATCATCATCAAGTATTTAGCATAGGATACTACGTGCGCTGTTCGTACGACAATTCGCTATCAAAATATCGATTTCGTCGCGATCCGGATTGCGTTTTATGGTTCGTCGAAAAACTGAGAAGTTTAGCACATTGCGTAAAAAAAATTGTAGTAGCTAATGTCCCTATGGAAACTTTGTCGAGCGAACAGCGGGAGACATTGCACAGCGCGACGCATTGTCACGCGTGTGAAAAGCCTTTCGCGCTAGACGATAATCGAGTAAGCGATCATTGCCATTTAACCGGTCGCTACAGGGGTCCCGCGCATTCAAATTGCAATATACGAGGTGTGATCAAAAAGTAAGGTGACTTTTTGAATTTCGCGCGCTCTGTACACTCTAATTTCAAAATTTTTTTTTTGTTGTGTTGGTACACTCGTCACGATCATATGTTCACAGTTTTGACTATATAGCATGTGTTGTTTTTATGTGAGAGGCATAAAGGTTAGACTCGTGTTTGCGTGCTCGGCGATTTTTTGCTGTTGAAAATAATGGAGCAGAGAGTTTGTATTAATTTTTGTGTAAAAAATGGTATTAAGTGTTCAAAAACTCTTGAAATGTTGACAGTGGCGTACGGTGAGTCAACTTTGAGCAAAAAAAATGTTTATAAATGGTATAAGTTATTCCAAGAGGGCCGAGAAAATGTTAACGATGAACCTCGCTCTGGACGCCCCAGCACGTCAAAAACCGACGAAAATGTTCAGGAAGTGAAAGAAATTGTGTTGAAAAATCGTCGAATCACGATTAGAGAAATAGCTGATGATCTTAACATATCGTTTGGCTCATGCCAATCAATTTTAACGGATGTTTTGGGTATGACACGTGTGTCAGCGAAATTCGTTCCAAAACTGCTTAATTTTGATCAGAAGCAGCGTCGCATGAACATCGCCCAAGACATGTTGAACGACGTCAATGATGATCCTGATCTGCTCAAAAGGGTTATAACTGGTGACGAAACATGGAAAATTGAAATTGCCCATGAAAGGACGAAGATTTGCGACGATTGAGGAGATTAAGGCTGCATCGCTGGAGGAGCTCAAGGCAATACCCAAAAGTGCATTTCAGAAGTGTTTTGACGACTGGAAAAAGCGCTGGCACAAGTGCATTGTATCAGAGGGGGATTATTTTGAAGGGGATAACATAATTTTGGATGAATAAATGAATATTTTTTTATAAAAATGAAAAGTCACCTTACTTTTTGATCACACCTCGTAAATTATAAAAACTCATATTATATTCCCATAGTTTTCCACAATTTATCAGGCTATGATTCACATTTTATTATCAAAGAAATAGCTGCAGCATATGAAGGCAGTATAGAATTACTACCAATAACAAAGGAAAAATATATATCATTTACAAAACAATTAAAGATACCGCTGAAAGATCAGATTCGCGAAATAACGTAAAATTACAGTTCATAGATTCTTATAAATTTTTAAGTACTAGTCTCGACAAATTAGCATCCTTTCTTAATAAAAATGAACTTCGAATTTTACAATGTGAATTTCAAAATTTGTCCGAAGATGATTTCGAGTTACTGATACGAAAAGATTTTTCCATACAAATACATTGATTGTGCCGACAAGTTGCATGATACGCGTTTACCACCGCGCGAGTCATTCTACAGTTCCTTGACCGGTGACACTGTATCCGAAAGCGATTACGCGCACGCCGTGAACGTTTGGCAACAGTTCTCTGTTCAAACCTTAGGCGAATACAGCGATCTATACCAGGTATGTAAATATGAAACCGGAATTTACCAATAGATAGCCATAGCTGTCAATGTAATTGCCATCAGACCGCATCATTGACGCCATTTCCTTGTTCTGACATCTGACAAGGATTTTCAACTCACAACAATACAAGTTTCATACAACAGTATAGTTTGTAATAGCGTTGAACATGTCGAATTTTGTGCCTGGAAACTACGATTTGCGGACAGCATTGATTTTCTGTTACCATTTGAAGAAAACTGCTGCAGAATCGCATCGAATGCTTGTCGAAGCTTACGGTGAGCATGCTCTTGGTAAATCACAGTGCTTTGAGTGGTTTAAAAAATTCAAAAGTGGAAATTTTGACGTGAGAAACGAAGAACATGGAAAACGAAAAAGTTTGAAGACAGCGAATTGCAAGCATTGTTGGATGAGGATGACGCTCAAACTCAACAA
>NW_017300223.1:111353-113241 GCF_001594075.2 Trachymyrmex cornetzi
TTTGGCTCCGTCCGATTACTACTTATTTGCATCGATGGGACACGCACTTGCTCAGCAGCGCTTCACTTCTTACGAAGATGTACGAAAATGACTAGATGATTGGTTTGGCTCAAAAAAGCAACAATTTTTTTGGTGTGGCATCCACAAATTGTCAGACAGATGGGAAAAATGTATAGCTAGCGATGGGCAATACTTCGAATAAAATATTTTTTATCATTTTCATGCAATAAACGTGTATTTTCTACTAAAAAATTCCGTTTTCATATTTACTTACCTGGTATTTAAAAACGGACGTGTTGCTGTTAGCTGATATTTTTGAAAATTTTCGCGATAAATGTATTGAAAGTTACGGCCTCGATTCTGCGTATTATTATACTTTACTAGGTTTTGCGTGGGACGCTATGCTGAAACATACACGCGTAAATTTCGAACTGCTCACTGACGTCGATATGGTGATGTTTATCGAGCGCGGTATACACGGCGGTCTCAGTCAATGTTCCAGCAGGTACGCGCGAGCCAATAACAAATATATGCAGTCATACGACCCATCGGAACCTTCTACGTACTTGATGTTCTTCGATGTTAATAATCTATACGGATGGGCGATGTGTCAACCGTTGCCATATTTGGGTCGAAAACGTCTCGAACTTTAACGTTAGCGCGATTGCTCAGGATTCGCTCACAGGTTATGTTCTTGAAGTTGACTTAGAATATCCGGAGCGTCTGCACGACGAGCACGTTGATCTACCATTCTGTCCAACGCGTGATAAACCACCTGGCAAGCGGCAGGATAAACTTTTAGCGACTGTGTATGACAAAAAACGTTACGTTATACATTATCGCAACTTACAGCAGTGCATGCTTCACGGTCTTCATGTAACAAAGATTCATCGCGTATTGCAATTCGCACAGTCACCATGACTTCGCGACTACATAGAACTTAATATAAAATTTAGAACGCTCGCGAAGAATGATTTTGAGAAAAATTTATTTAAGTTAATGAATAATGCAGTATTCGTCAAAACCATGGAGAACGTGCACAATCACATCGATGTAAAATTATTAACACAATGTGATGGACGATACGGCGCAGAGGCAATGATCGCGAAGCCGAATTTTCACAGCAGAAGTGTATTTTCTGAAAATCTGATAGCAATTGAAATTCGTAAACTTGAGGTGAAATTCAACAAACCGATCTACGTAGGAATGTGTATACTCGATATATCGAAGGTCTGTTTGTATGAATTTCACCACGAATATATGTTACCGCTGTATCGCAAAAAATGTGAAATTATGTACACAGACACTGATAGCCTCATATATCGCATCGAGTGTGATGACGTTTATGATCAAATGAAGCGTGATATCACTAGGTTTGACACGAGTGATTATTCTACCGATAATGTGTATGGTATATCACTTGCGAACAAAAAGTGCCAGGTTTAATGAAGGACGAAAATAATGGCGCAATATTGACTGAATTCGTCGGACTCAGAGCGAAAATGTATGCGTTGAGGTGGATGGTAAAAAGGATACAAAAAAGGCGAAAGGTATCAAAAGTAACATCGTAGCGCGAACTATAACGTTCGATAATTACACCCGATGTTTAAACGACGAAATTGAAATGACTCGCCAACAGTCATGCATAAGATCAAAATTACATCAAGTATACAGGGTGATTTTTTTAACCTGAAACTTTCAAATATCTCGAAAAATAAGCACAATTAGAAAAAATGTTAAGAATCAATATTTCATCATTCCGAGGATGACATACACTGATGTTAAAATCAGCCTCCCCACCCCGCCCTCTGGGCGGTGAGGGGGGGGCAAGTTTGAAATCTTAAATGGGAACCCCTATTTTTTATTGCATATTTGGAATCTTTGGCTA
>NW_017300223.1:113693-122334 GCF_001594075.2 Trachymyrmex cornetzi
TTTTTATCATTAAATACGAATTTATACAAAATTTGTTTGTCATCACATAATTTACTTAGTTTCTACTTATGTATTTTTAGGCTCATGACCCTTTTAATTTAGTAATGTTTTTAATTGTATGGAGCCTTATTCAACTTATAATTTTTAGTCTTAAAACTTCTCATTATTTTCAATTACTCATTAATTACTTCTCAAGAAACTATTTTTAGCGTAACCCAGGAACAACGACGTGGACGTAGCAGTTTTCCCTTTTTAAAATTTTTTTAATTAGGCTGATTTATTGCAGATATCTATTTATTGCAGATAAATATTTATCTTACCTTTTGAAATTGAAAAAAAAATAAATACAAACCTCCATTCGGGTTATTCACTGTAGAATTCATTCCTCGTGGCATGCACAGCTGCAACACTGAGCTAATTCATTACGGATATTTATTTTTTTATTGTCTTAATTGGAATTTTGTTTCAAAAATACTGTTTCTGAAGTTAAAAATAAGATCAATAGAGCGTCACGCCTCTTTTCTAATTATTTGAAAAATATTTTTCAATGGCATTTCATTTGGCATATACCAAAACGAATGTCCGTTCTTGAGAAGTAATTATTAAGACTAATTTCGAGTATTAACAATGAAAACGTGGTATTTTTATTGTTAATGTATTGCAGAATCGTAAGCATGGGTTCTCAGTAAAAGAAATCGAAGAAATTGAATTTCGTCGATTACAGCGCCATCTATCATGAATCGAGAAAAATATTTCAGACAAATCGTATGTGCTTTTAGCCAAAGATTCCGAATATGCAATAAAAAATAGGGGTTTCCATTTAAGATTTCAAACTTGCCCCCCCTCACCGTCCAGGGGGGTGATTTTAACGTCAGTGTATGTCACCCTCGGAATGATGAAATATTGATTCTTAACATTTTTTCTTAGCGTGCTTATTTTTCGAGATATTTGAAAATTTCAGGTTAAAAAAATCACCCTGTATACGATATCTGAGACGAAAATCGCTCTAAGTCCGTACGACGACAAACGATACATCATACAGAATTCAATCAAAACATTACCATGGGGACATTATCGAATACCTTTGTAAAAAAAGGTCCTGTAATGTAATTATATTATAGAAATGTATTATATTATCGAAATGTATAACCCTAAATAATTACTGTATATAGTATTACATTTATAGCAAAAAATAAAGATTTTTTATACATTAAATTGAAAAAGATGGGTATAAATAATAAAAATATTTTATACATTTTATGCATTTCATATATTTTTTATATATTTTTATGTTTAAAATAAATACATTTTTTATGAAAAAATACAGTTTGAATGAATTAAATTATATTATCCTTGTGTATCCAAGAATTGTGCGATGCATCGAATCCCAACCATTTTACGTAAACCTTGTCACCTCTTCTGCGCAATACTTTCTCCACGAGATACACGTCCGGATAAACCGCGCGATGTACGAGTAAGTCATGTTCATAGAACGCTCCAGAGATAGATTTTCCGCGATAGTCGTCCAGTAGATAGGTTACGGGATGAGTATGCTGCACTTTAGCGATTTTAAACACCTCGGTGGTCCAATTTGGTGTATAACTCTTCTCGAAGACGGTTTTACATTTGCTCACACGTGCCGAATCACCTATTTTGAATTTCGCCGGACCCACGATCTTTACGTTGCTGTATACCGTGGCCAAAAGTTTTTCAGCGATCGCGGGGATAACGTCGACGGGTCGCATATCGATCGTTCTATGCTTGCGTTATAATCTGATACAAGCTGCGACAGCGCATTGATCCACTTATTGTTTGCGTTAAGTGTAAACATCTTCCACATATCGTTTTTTAATGTGCGATTGAATCGCTCGACAACTGATGCCTTCATTACAGAGTACGTGGAATAATAATTGATGTTGTGTTTTTTCAAGAGCCGTTGCACATCAACGTTGTAAAATTCTTTTCCCATATCGGTCTTTAGGTTTTTTGGACATCTCTTACTCTTTCGAATTATCTCACCGATAGCTTCAGCCGTCTCGCTTCCACCTTTACTCTTGAGCGGTATGGCTCACGCATACTTGCTCAACACATCGATGACGGTGAGTATGTAGTGATGACCTCTGTTGAAACGCGAGTATGGATGCATCTCGACGATGTCAGCCTGCCACAGATCATCATATCCCTGGACTATGACGCGCTTTCGCGGAAAATTTCTTCTCGCCGGAGCGTGCAATTCCTCGATGAGTCGACGTCTCTCGGAGTTAACTTTTCTCTTTTCATCGGATCTCTTTTTCATGATTCGTCGCGTAATACACAAGAAAATAATGTATTTTTATAGGTTAGAAACGTGGTAAGAATATAAAACAATATAATTAAAAAGGCATATAACCACGAACGCCTGATATAAACTGCGGTCCACTTAGCGCTTCAAACGCTACAGAGCATTTGTAGCACTAATATGACTGGTCCATTTGATGCTTCGGAACACTCCCAGTAACTCTGATTACGTCATCAATACGTCATCGTTTTTGCTCCCACTTCGCTTCAACTGCCTCACCTCGGGAGATGGGTTGGCTGGAGCGTTCACGTAGTAATTGTAGCATTCGAAATAGTAATGGACCAATCGGAGCGTAGCGTTAGTCGGGTGGCACCCAGTTGGACACGGCTCAATTGGACACGAGCCACTCACAGCGCTTGAGACTACAAAACTCCTAAGCACTGGTCGCTGTGATTGGTGGTGTCCAATCGAGCCGTGATCAATCGGGATCACCCCTTTTACACCTCTACCTCAACCAACTTTCTTCTTAACCCTATCACCATACCTCCCATTGTCCTTCCTTTTTTGTTTCTTCTTTTTGCAACCTGCACTCTCCACATGTAACCCTCCGGTAGTCTCTCCTTTATATATTTAACTCCCCTCTCCTCTACCCATGTTTCCATCAATACCATCGCATCCCTCTCTTTCAGACTATCCCAAATATCCCTATCCTTATTTCCCAACCCAGCTACATTCCAGAACGCTAATCTCACATCTTTCCCTTTCCCCCCTCCTCCCCCCATATTCCACCCCTCTCCCATCATTTTCCCTTTGTCCTCTACTCTCCCCTACCCTCATTTTCTCTCCCATCCCCCTCCTCACCCCCGCATCTTCTTCTCCCACTCACCCCCCTCCCTTCCCCTTACATCGTCCCTAACCCTTCCCTTTCCCCCTCCTATTCCCCCATCTCCTGTGTCTCTCTCCTTTCCCTATCCCCCTCCTCATTACTTTCACCCATCAAACTCCTAACCTCTCCCCACTTTCTTCCCCTCCCATCTTTTAGCACCTCCCCTTCTTCATTCCATTTTCACCGATCTCCTTTAATCCACACCCCCCCTTGCTCCATCCTTGCTCTATTCTCCTCCTTCATAACCACCTGTTTCAACACCCACCTCATCTTTCTCTCCTTCCACGTCAAATCCTCTTCTATCCAAATATCCCTTCCCTTCAACTTCCATTTATTTTTCAATATCTTCCCTTTATCCTCCACACCACCCAGCGTTACAACCCCCATCCACCTCCTCTCTTGCCTACCCGCCTCTATCCTTCTCACTTTCTCAATCACCACCCCTTCATCCATACTTCTCAATAACTCCTTTAACTTCCTTCCAATTTCCCCTTCTCATGCTTTTACCCCCTTTATCACAATATTTCTTTTCCTCTCCTCTCTTTCCCTCCATTCACTCCTTTCTAACCTTCTTATTCTTTCCATCCAATCCTCCTTCCCTTCTCTGTTACCTATGCCATCCCCATCCCTCCCTTTTACCCCCACCTTTAGTCTACTACCTTTAGCACCTTTAGTCTATCCATCATTTCTCCCTTTTCCCTTTTCCACTTTTCTTCCCTCACCCTCAACTCCTCCCTTAACCTCTCCAGCTCCTTTCTCATCATCTCTCTCTCACCCCTCCACTACCTCTTTAATCTCCTTTTTCACTCCCATTAACCCTTCCCTCAATTCATCCCTCGTTTCTTTGAATAATTCCTTCATCCCCCCTTCCTCCCCCATTTTGACCGGTGATCTTATAGTTTTCTTACTCCTTCTAAATACCTCTTCCAACTTACCCCCTCTCTCCTCTGCTCCCTCACCTTCCCTCTTTCTTTTCAAAAACTTCTCCAAATCCCCCGTACTTCCCCTCCTTCCTTTTTCCAGAATATTAAGCCTGTCCATCATCTAACTCCTTTCACTCCTTATCTCACTCACCCTCTAACTCTTTCCTGTATCGCCTTTCTCTCTCTCGCTCTTTGCCTTCTTATCCCACTACCACCTATCTCTCCGAACAGACCCTCAAGCCCGAACCGGTTCGCTGTTCCTCTAAACTGAACCGACTCGACCCCACCTCTCCTGCTCCTCGCTACCTCCCCGCGCTCCGCTCTCACGACACCGACACAGCCCCCTAACCTCTAAACCTTACTTCTCTCACCTTTTCTCTCCCACAGCCCTACACCTTTACCTCACCCTCACTCACACCGCCCTTCCTCCACTCCCTCTCTCACCCCTTCACACTATCACGCTCACACCACTCTCTCTCTCTCTCACCACAATCACACCTTGCTTTGCCAATTTGCTACTCGCCTACCTTCTCTCGACGCACCGGAAACGAAAGTCCTCTTACCGTCTTATTATATATACAAACATAAAAAACTAATTTTAAATAGTTATGGAAAGTACCTTAGCAGCATGCCGCCAGACTTCCGAATAAAATACCCTGGCGCTGCCAAGCCTCCAAAAAAAGTACCCTGGCGCCGTCAGGCCCTGCTCGATTATGCCTTCGGTACACTACGCGCGACACGCGATATCCAATGAGTATACAGCTTTACCGATGTTCTCATTTTAAAGGTATATTCTCATTGGATATCGCGTGTCGCACGCGACGAACATCGCGCTGGTGTGCTGGAGCTATTACACTTATGAATCCACCCTTATCTGTGAGGCTATTTTCACATGCAGTGTAACTTGTGTAAGCGTAACATGCGTCAACCAATCAAATCGTATCAAATTGTATCAGTTATCACGCGTTATATTCTAGTTGAGACGATTTGATTAGAGTAGACTTCGCTTTGCGTGGAAAGTTGTCCGTTCCTAGATAGGGAGGGAAGGAGAGATGGGATGGAACCATAGTGGAAGGATTACATGATGTGTGCATTTCGGCCAAACCACGCTTTTGCTACTCGTCGTCAATAGTGCAGAAGGGCTACCAACTGTAAAACGCCAAACATGGGGCGGTGTTCATAGGCCGGTATTCATAGTCAGATCTTATATTCAAGACCGTCTTAAGTACAGTCTTAAGAAGTCACGAACCAATCAGAGGGCTGCATTAGCGTCTTAAGACGGTCTTGAAATAAGAACCGACTATGAATACCGGCCAATAGTCCGTTCTTATTTTAGTTTTAAATAATGTCTTAAGATGTTAATATAGTCCTCGGATTGACTTACATCTTAAGATTGTACTTAAGACAATCTTAAATGTAAGAATCGACTATGAATACCAACCTGGGGTGCGTTCGAAAACCTATTCCTCAGAGTAGGGTTCGCTCAAACCCGTTCGTAAATGTCATTTTTTCCTCATTCTCCGTTCCCAACAGCGTTTGAAAATATATGGGAATTCCCAGAGTGTTCCCTGCGTACCTTATTCGAGAGTGTGGGAAAGATTACCTGTCTTGCGCAATGCATCAAATCACACAAGTGCGGTATATTTTTTAAGCGCGTATTCACGTATACACGATACAATGAATAAAATAATAAAAATAAATTAATTAACACACTGTGTTGTAGAAAGTGTGGAGAAAACACCGATTTTTAACGCAAAAAAAGAAAAAGTTCTTCTACAAGACAAAACAAGTAAATGCAATTATTTAAATTATTTAATCCCTTTTATTAACGCGCGCGCGCATGTATTCTTATTTACAAGTTAGTTATTTTGATATAATTTATAGTCTGTAGCAAGTTTTAGTCTGTTTATTTATGATTAATTTTTCTGGAATATACGTAATTATTTTCCAAATTTGGACCAAGAATTGTCAATAAAACTTCAAATGCGGTACGTGTAATCCGAAAGTGAGATTGGAATTCATAATTTGTATAATTTGATACAACTCTCTCAATATATCCCTCAATACGCTGTATCTTCTTCCTTCCAGCGAACTTTTCTATAATAAACAAATATTAAAATATAAAACATTCTGCACAAACTAATAATAATATACGTAACTAATAACCTTAAACTACAATAACTATAACCTTTAATAATTCTTCAATTTCACTATCTGATGAAGACGTTTCTGAATATTCACAATCTTTTATAAGTTGTGTCCCCATAACTATTGCAGTAGCAATAATTATATTTTTATTAGAATTTTCTGCCATTTTTTTTCTTCAGTCTTTACCCTGACCGTTCGGCAGGTTTTCATTTCTCATCGACTGCCATATTTACCCAGGTGGTCACGTGACGTTTCCTCGACAAGTTAACCCCTAACCTGGGGAATAGGTTTCCGAACGTACCCCTGTTTTGCGTCGTGAAGTTGGTACTGAATCTTTCCTTGTGCAAATGTCATTGGAGATGCATACGTTGCTTTCAATATTTACTAAAAATTGTTTTTTTTGCTCTTTTTGTGTTTTATATTAAAAATAATTTTTTAACCATTTGATTCTAATATGATCAAATATTTTTATTAATTGCAGGATGAAGCAAGTCCGCTGCAGGTGAGAACGCAAAAGTACGGTGGAGTCAATGAAAGTACGCAAGATTTTATACGCAGACGCGATTCTAATTAAAATTTTGCATAAATATATGTATATAATTAACTCAACACAATAACTATAACGCCATATATCTTGATTATGTAGTCTTGATACATTATAGATATTTTATTCTTGAATTTTTTTATATAATTAAAACTAGATAAGAACTCTATATGGATAAGTGACTATGTTTACACGCACTGATACTATAAAACCGTTTTAGTAAAAACCGTGTTAGTTAAAATCGGTGTTAGATGACCTGTAAACGTTCCTTAAGGTGATGCTACAGTCTCCTGTTTTACTCACATTTCCATTCGTTGAAAAATCTCCGTTGGACGTACGGATTGCAAAAGTATTATTACATAAATTAAAGTACACACAAACAAACTGGATTTCATGAGAAAATCGAAAAAAGTTTAAAATTCTTTAAAAATTCACTTACTTTTGGCTCGTACAGCTGTCATCTCAGATATATATTTGCTGGATATAAGAGTTTTAGAGTCCAAATCTTGAAAATAAGCGTGCAGCTAAGGTCACGTTATTGAAACGAACGATATCAAGTTTGTAGAACTAAGATTGAAAGTCTAGAAAAAAAGTATCATCACCGAATAGAAAATACGTGTATACAGGTGCTTTGCGAAGACTGGGACTGTCAACAGAGCCGAAATTCCGTGTAGCAGTAGTTGCGCGGTCTTGCGATAGATGTTGCTGGCATATGTTAGATAAGAACAGATGTATGCGTTTAAGTAAGACAGAATGGTATACAGGGTGTCCCAAAAAGGTCAGGACACCTAAATAGGGGTGACCCCGATTGACCACGGCTCGATTGGATACCACCGATCACAGCGACCGGTGCTTAGGAGCTTTGTAGTCTCAAGCGCTGTGAGTGGCTCGTGTCCAATTGAGCCGTGTCCAACTGGGTGCCACCTCCACATCCTTATCGGATGCGTTCTCTCTCACGTGATGTTATTACAATTTTCATAAGAATATCTATTTTTATACAGTTTTGTGTCCTCGATAGAAACCACATCCGTTAACACGTTCGATGGGGACAATGATATATAAATGTGTATAGACGAGGATTTTTAGTCATACGAATTTTTTTATTTTTCCTTAGTATTTGTGTCAGTGTGAGTTTACGATGAGCAACCTGCGAGATATTTTGGAGATTAAATCCAGTTTCCGGTAGACGGAGTAAGTGTTTTTTGTGTATATATTAGATATTTTTTTATTTTTATTTTCAATGTATTGTCTTTACTGTTTTTTTTCCAGTACATCGTTGTTGATAATGAAAGAATTTGCGAATTGTAACTAGCAAACGAGCTGAGGATTCTCAAGATCCCATTTGTAAGTAGAACTTATAAAATTATACAATATATAATTTATAAATTATAAATAACAACACGTTTTTTCTAATTCACTTTCATACTTCATTTTTTCAAGCTACACACCGCGGGAATGTGCAAATCCGGGGATTCATGAATATATTTAATAGACAAATGATACGCGCGGAGAGGCGAGCTGAGCGAGAGTTGAATATATGGATATTTGGGACGACGGCAATCTGTTCCTCGCCGAACTGTTTGGTCACCGATCGTATGAACCCAACTTGTCAGAGGAAATGTGGGAATGTAAGTTAAGGTGATCATATTTGATTTTATAAATATATTTTTTTAAAACATATTTTATACACTTTCTTATATTTTTATACTTTTATATATTTTGCATATTTTAATACAATATATTTTTATACGTTCGTATATTTTTAAAAAATATTTTTTTATATATTTGCAAATATATTTTTATATATACTTTTATTTATAATAGTATTTTCATCTTACAGAAAGTTGCAGCGGTCGTGGCGG
>NW_017300223.1:124441-126941 GCF_001594075.2 Trachymyrmex cornetzi
TCGAAACATAGCAAAACACGGACATAGGGAAAAATTATTTTTTCGCTGTAAAAGGCTTCAAAGCTGGTTCTAATCATTGTTTAAAGCATGTTTCAACTTAATTTCAAATATAAAGCGAACCATGAATGTTTATTGTTTATATGGACATTAACAATGTGTGGATTTAGAAATTGTTGAGAATTAACGTATATTGTTATCATCGATTCAGAGCAATGCTATATATAAATGCTTATATTGTTTACAATGTTTCTTTTTTATTGCATTTGTTTGTAACAAAAGCTATTAAAAACTACTATTAATATTCAAAATTTGTCCCATTAAAATTGAAAAACTTAATGTTTTGTAAATGCTTTTTTGAAGTACAAAATCAATTCAAAAGTGAGGTACCAGGTATGTAAATATGAAACCGGAATTTACCAATAGATGGCCATAGCTGTCAACGTAGTTGCCGTCAGACTACGTCATTGACGCCATTTCCTTGTTCTGACATCTGACAAAGATTTTCAATTCACAACAATAAAAGTTTCATATAACAATATGGTTTGTAATAGCGTTGAACATGTCGAATTTTGTGCCTGGAAACTACGATTTGCGGACGGCATTGATTTTCTGTTACCATTTGAAGAAAACTGCTACAGAATCGCATCGAATGCTTGTCGAAGCTTACGGTGAGCATGCTCTTGGTAAATCACAGTGCTTTGAGTGGTTTAAAAAATACAAAAGTGGCGATTTTGACGTGAGAAACGAAGAACGTGGAAAACCACCGAAAAAGTTTAGAAGACAGCGAATTGCAAGCATTGTTGGATGAGGATGACGCTCAAACTCAACAACAACTCACGGATCAATTGAATGTGACACGAGAAGCCGTCTCCATACGTTTGAAATCCATGGGAAACATCCAGAAGATGGGAAAATGGGTTCCACATGAACTGAATGAAAGACAGCAGGAAAACCGAAAAACTACTTGCGAAATGCTGGTCGCCAGGTACAAAAGAAAGTCATTTCTCCATCGAATTGTAACTGGTGATGAAAAGTGGATATATTTTGAGAATTCTAAGCGTAAAAGATCATGGGTAACTCCAGGCGAACCATCGACATCGACTGCAAGGCCAAATCGCTATGGATGAAAGACAATGCTCTGTGTTTGGTGGGATCAGAGTGATGTATTATGAGCTGCTAAAACCTAGCGAAACCGTTAATACTGACACTAATTCATTTTTTTTAAATTGAACTTATACCACTTTTAAAAAAATGGCTCATATATATATATATATATATATATTTGTATGTACTCAATTATTATACAATTTAATTATAGAGAATTAACTGAAACATTAGGCGGAAAACATAATATAGAACCGCTACTATCTGGAAACAAGGGCATAATTTATACAAATGCAGAAAAGGCAAACACTTGCTTGTAAGTTTTATTTTATATGTTACATATAAAATTATATGTTACATAAATAATGTTTAATAATGTTACAAAAAATCTTAGAAATATTTAAAAAAAAAATGATTTTGTAGGAAAAGCTTAAAGCTTTCACAATAGTCGAAAATTTTCTCAAATTTTTTTGGGCACATTATAAACTTACAAAGTGAAAAGAAAGTTTTTTATTTTTTTCAGCTCGTAATTTTCTATATGTAAAAATTACAAAAACTTACGTAAACTCAAAAAATCATCTATTATCTGTAATCATCTATTTTAAATATACGCTACTCAACAAAATCTAGGAAACACTTTCAAACACGCTAAAAATTGAGCAACATTCAGAACACCATAATTCAATAAAAAATCATCGCAGACAGAAAATTAAAAAAGGATTTTAAAGGTTGAAGTCTTTACTTTCGAAATCTATAATTGAAATTTCATTATGACTGATATTTTACGGAATTATACGGACACAAATGGATATTCGTCAAATCTAAAAATTTTTTACAAAATTTACAAAGGTCTATGGCGTGAGGTAACAATTACACGAAAATGCGGTTTATAGCAGTCGAAAGAGTGAATCTTTACCTTTAATTTCTTTTTTTATTAAACATTGTACGATTTTTTTTCACCGGATTATTGAACGATGAAGTAAAAGTGATCACTTCTACTTTAACGTTCAATAACTCGGTGGAAAAAAATCGTACAACAATCAATAAAAAAGGAAATTGAAGGTAAAGATTCATTCTTTCGACTGTTGCAAACCGCATTTCGTGTAATTTTTACCTCACGCCATAGACCTTTGTAAAGTGTGTACAAAATTATACGATATGTTTTAGATTTGACAAATATCCATTTGTGTCCGTATAGCTCCGTCAAAGATCAGTTAAATTGAAATATCATTACTGATTTTGAAAGTAGAGATTTCAACCTTTAAAATGCTTTTTTAAAAATCTCATTATGACCATTTTTGACGAAGTTACTCTAACCTAAAGTTAAAAGATCATTATGTGATGTCTTTTTTGATCAGAATTTTTGAAGTGCTTTTGCCATTTTCTGAAAAATAGT
>NW_017300223.1:128383-132496 GCF_001594075.2 Trachymyrmex cornetzi
TAACCACTATTTTTCAGAAAATGGCAAGAGCACTTCGAAAATTCTGATCAAAAAAGACATCACATAATGATCTTTTAACTTCAAGTTAAATTAACTTCGTCAAAAATGGTCATAATGAGATTTTTAAAAAAGCAATTTAAAGGTTGAAATCTCTACTTTCAAAATCAGGAATTGATATTTCAATCTAACTGATCTTTGACGGAGCTATACGGATACAAATGGATATTTGTCAAATCTAAAACATATCGTATAATTTTGTACACACTTTACAAAGGTCTATGGCGTGAGGTAAAAATTACACGAAAATGCGGTTTGCAGCAGTCGAAAGAGTGAATCTTTACCTTCAATTTCCTTTTTTATTGATTGTTGTACGATTTTTTTCCACCGAGTTATTGAACGTTAAAGTAGAAGTGATCACTTTTGCTTCATCGTTCAATAATTCGGTGAAAAAAAATCGTACAATGTTTAATAAAAAAAAAGGAAATTAAAGATAAAGATTCACACTTTCGACTGCTATAAACCGCATTTTCGTGTAATTTTTACCTCACGCCATAGACCTTTGTAAATTTTATAAAAAATTTTTAGATTTGACGGATATCCATTTATGTCCGTATAACTCCGTAAAGTATTAGTCATATTGAAATTTCAATTATAGATTTCGAAAGTAGAGATTTCAACCTTTAAAATACTTTTTTAATTTTTTGTCTGCGATGATTTTTCATTGAATTATGGTGTTCTGAATATTGCCCAATTTTTAGCGTGTTTGAAAGTGTTCCCTAGATTTTGTTGAGTAGTGTATATTACAGATCTACTTTACATGTTAGTACGGAGGACAACAATAACATCACAAATATCAATGAAAGCATAATAAGCAAGCAACATATAAATATTGAAGTAGAAACACCATGTCAGGAAACTTCTGATATTGCGACTCATGATAGCACAAGTTGTAAAGAAGTTAGTAAAAAATTATACACGTATGTCTTGGAGAATGGTTTTTAAAGAGTGGTCAAACTTATTATATTTTTCAATAAACAAATAATGATAATTTTAACGTACAGACATTCACAAGCAAAAGGAAGAAAAAGAGAATAACTGCACGTGTGTTGGACACATTTAAAGAAAATTTAGAAAATTTATCCACTAAAATAGATGAAGGAAGTGAAAAACGGTATGAATTACAATGGAAAATGTTACAAGAGCAACAAAAAATAAGAGAGTCATATGAAAACTTTGTGAAAGAAATGCACGAGCAATCCATTAAGGCCAATGAATTACGAAAAGATCGCAATAATATTTTGAAAGAATTGATACAAATAGCAAAAAAAGAAAGGCGAAGAAAAATAAGTAATATAAACACAGTATTTTGAAAAAGTACAAAGGTTTTTTATTTCATTGTTGGTAAAAGTACAAAGGTTTTTTATTTCATTGTTTGTAAAAGTACAAAATAGTATGTATAATTAAAAGATTCGATGTAGTTGATTACAAAAAATTATTTTTAATGTTTTTCTAGTTTTTTAAGTTTATTAAGAAGTCACATCCCAGTGAAAAATGATAATGGAATTGATATCGAATTGATGTCGATTCGACGTCGATTCCATAGTTATTTTTCACTGGGATGCGGGTATTCATATTAATAACAGTTCCTTTGCAATATTATATTGTGATATTAATAGGTTCTTTATAAGTACTCATTTGTTATATAATAAATGTACGAATAAATGTATTTAAAAACACTTCCACCGGTGTTGGCTTTACTTCTATCATACAAGCATATTGGGACTATTTTATAAGTCAATGGTTATATTATTATATTTGAATAACTTTTTACATTTTTAACGCGTTATTTCAGTACATATATCATTCCGTTTGTCTATGCCTGACTCATATTCTCTTATAGGTTCATTATCATGTATATTATGATTTTGTGCTTGTATATCTAGTTCCTCATCGTTTAGAGGTGCTTCGAACAATTCTAAATCTTCCAGGTTAGCTAGATTATGTAAAACGCAACATGCGTGTATAACACGCACCATGCGTGGAATATCTCTTAGTTTAAAATGGTACAGTTGACGGAACCGTTGCTTTAAAATGCCGAATGCATTTTCAATAATAACTCTGCACGAACTTAATTTTTGGTTAAAAATTTTTTGCTTCCTTGTCAAATGCCCGTTGTCTTTGTACGGAACAATTACTTGTAATAAACAAGGATATGCACTATCTCCTAATAAGATGTATTTATCTAGAACAAAATTGATAACATTAAAATACCGATTACTTTCTAGTTTCGACATTTTTCATTTATTTCCTAGTTTCAATAAACCTCCACATAGTTCACATAAATCGTTATATAGTGATGAATTTTTAAAAACTCGGGCATCGTGGACAGAACCCGGATACCCGATAAAGACATCTAAGAATTTAATTTTATGATTAACTGTCCCTTGAATGTGCAATGAAAAATATTGCTTGCGGTTAATATAATAAGAATCGGCATCTTCCAATGGTTTGTCAATTCTAACATAAGACCCATCCATAGCACCTAAGAAAGTATATGTAAGTAAAACATTTCTAATAAAACTTGAATAGAAATATAAGTAGATATAGTATAATACCAATGACATTAGGAAATCCTTTCTCTCGAAGTAAATAATTTGCGGTTTTTTCTTTTTCCTTTTGTGTTGGATATTTTATTACGTTAGGTGCTAAAGTCATAATAAACTCCGTGACTCTTGTAATTATAAACAATATATTTATGACCGTATATTTGAGAAACTCAATTAATATTAGGGTGTAACGGCCTATTACGGTTGGAGCTGGATCTTCGTTGCTTAAAATAATTCAATTTTGAATTACTAATATATACTATATATGTACTTGCATATATACCATATTGTAGTCTTTTTCAAACTGCGCGCCGAATAACATCGAATGTAAGTTAAACGGATCCATCACAATCGATCAAGCATTGTTCGTGTCTCGATAATTTAATGCTCAAGCGACTAACAATGTATCTTAGGCTATCCATCTTTTTCCGTTTCTTCCCGAATTTCGTGCGTGAAGATATACAACTTTCGGAGAGAATCACCTATCTCCTCTCAAACAGACGAGTTTCATAAATAGACAAAAGTTCAATCTCTTTTCTAATATAAACAAAAATCTATAATATAATAAAATGCTTGTTTTTTAATTAAATATGTAAATACGCATGTGTTAAATTTGTGCATTCGATGTGAAATAGTTTCACGTGATTTTCATCTTAGACCGACGTCATCATCACTTACTTCGCGTATGACTTGTTGCAATATAGAGCAACATTGAAATGTACCATATTTGCGAATACATACACAGCAAACAACATTTTTGAGTTATTAAAATAACTCAATTTTTAAATAAGTGAACAGACACAACAAAAATAATATATTTTATAATATAAAATTTAGTTTATTTAGTTCGGAAAAAATTCGGCGCGCAGTTTGAAAAAGACTACAATATGGTATATATGCAAGTACATATATAGTATATATTAGTAATTCAAAATTGAATTATTTTAAGCAACGAAGATCCAGCTCCAACCGTAATAGGCCGTTACACCCTAATATTAATCTTGTAATTATGTTATACAAGGTACTAATGGCAACTCCGAATCGATCAGTTACATCCCGATAGGATCCACTTTCGTGTCCGACAAACCATAGAAAGCATAATATATGTTTTTCTGCATTTATTTTTATATGTTCCCCTCGATCTGAAAAATAACAGACAATAAGCATAGTGTTCGATTTTAATTGTCTTAAGCAAATATCTTGAAGAATATATAAGATATAATAAAATATGTATTTTTCAGATGTTTCAAAGCAGAATATAGTTTTGATAGGGACATTAATTGGTCAAGTTGTTCCTTTTCTGGAAGTGCTAAAAAGATATAAAAACCTTGTATAGATGTAAACATATCCGATACTTCAAATCATCTTATTAATTCATATGCTATTGTTCTTGATAATCCAAAGTGCATTATAAAATCTTTAAAAATTGTAAACAATAAGGAGCATCCAGCCACAACGCTTGATGTGTTTAGCTTAAAGTGTATATTTCAAAATAAAATTAGGTAAA
>NW_017300223.1:133036-133520 GCF_001594075.2 Trachymyrmex cornetzi
GTTTACAATTTTTAAACTTAAGCCACTTATTATTTTATTTATAAAATCTTTATTATTATAATTATTGGCAATGTTTTCAATATAATTTTTCACTTTTATATGTGTTATTCGCTTTATAAGTCCAAATAAAGGATGTAATATTTGTATTTTTTCACGATCTAAAAAGTCACAACAGATTAGGTTTTGTATATATATATATACACATACGAGGTATGATCAAACAGAAACGAGAATTGTAATTTTCTTCAAAAAGTATTAATTTATTCATCAATTTTTATACTGTCTCCTTCAAAGTAGTTCCCCTATAATACAATACACTTCTGCCAACGTTGTTTCCAGCTTGCAAAGCACTGTTGAAACGCCTCTTTAGGTATTGCCTTCAGCTCGGCCAGGGGTTTTTTCTTTATTTCCTCTATCGTTGAAAAACGTCGTTTAGGGGTCCTCTTGAGTTTAGGGAATAGGAAAAAGTCACAAGGGGCCATTT
>NW_017300223.1:133822-140231 GCF_001594075.2 Trachymyrmex cornetzi
AGAACACTTCCATTGTGATGATTGAGCCTTTGCTTCGACGTCATAGCCATACATCCACGTTTCGTCACCAGTTGGAGTAATGCGTTGGAGTAATTCTGGGCCATTAGTTTTTAACACAAAATTTTTAATAAATTTCTTGTTCCGACATGTCGCCACATATCAAGATCGCAGAATACTCTCAAGAGCGTCTTACTTAATGGCTCACCGAAAACAAACTGAGGATCGCACCAGTCTGAAACTTGGTGCGTACTTCACTGACAGTACTAACAACTTGAAAAAAAAAAACATTTAACCAAATCGATACACTACAATGCGCGCAATTCAAAAATTCTCGTTTCTTTTTGATCACACCTCGTATATATATAAAGTATATATATATATAAAAGTATAATAACTGAAAATTAGAAATTAAGAATAGGCATTTGAATCAGTGATGCACATTTGGCTCCCTGGCAACACGGAATCCAGCCCCACCACTTGTACCCCACCAAGCAGACACCTACCGGCATCGAGTCGGCCGTCTTCGCCGCGAGAGCGAGCGAGACAGCGAGAGACAACGCCCGTCCTTCTCGCTCTACAAGCGAGTATTAGAGCGAAAAGGACGGCCACTCTCTCTCGCTGTCTCGCTTCCTCTAGTATCGTAGTCGCTTGTTATAATCGACCGAAAACCGAAAATGTATTTTCTCGGCCGCTCGGCGTATTCCTGTACAGGGTATCCCGACCTTTTTTGCCAATCACTTTTGTGTTGATAGAGCAGATTAAATTGAGTCGAAAAGTCCTCTACCATTTTGCAATTTTCGCAATAGTTAACAAGATATTAATTACTAAAAATTGCAAAATATTAGTCTTGAATAATTTTTTACTTAAATACTATCAACTTTACAGAAAAACTGCAAGAGAAAAAAAATATTTATTTTTTTCTCATAAAGTTTTGAGAATTTTTTCAGAATTTTTTATCGACTTTTTAATAATGCATTTTCTTATTTTTATTAACATGAGAAAATACGGTAGTAAAAAATTCTAAAAAGATTCTGAAAAAATTCTCAGAATTTTAGGAGAAGGAAATAAATAATTTTTTTCTTTTGCAGTTTTTCTGTAAAGTTGATAGTATTTGAGTAAAAAATTATTCAAGACCAATATTTTGCAATTTTTAGTAATTAATTCTTGTTAACTATTACGAAAATTGCAAAATGGTAGAGGACTTTTGGACTCAGTTTAATCCGCTCTATGAACGGACAAAAGTGATTGGCAAAAAAGATCGGGATACCCTGTACAGGAATACGCCGAGCGGCCGAGAAAATTCATTTTCGGTTTTCGGTCGCTTATAACAAGCGACTACGGTACTAGAGAAAGCGAGACAGCGAGAGAGAGCGGCCGCTCTCGCGGCGAAGACGGCCGACTCGATGCCGGTAGGTGACTGCTTGGTGGGGGTACAAGTGGTGGGGCTGGATTCCGTGTTGCCGGGGAGCCAAATGTGCACCACTGATTTGAATAGCAATCCACTTAAGGTCCTTTTTGGATCAAATTACGAATAGCCTTTTTGGATCAAATTACGAATAGCCTGTAAGTGAATAAAATTCATTTATTTTTACAAAGAAATAAAGATTATTTTGACTATTGTTTTATAACTATCATTATTATAAATTATGCCGATGTCTCGTCCGGATGGACATTATGCAGTCACGTCTTCGTGCTCGCGTTACCAACAGAGTTCATAGAACACCCCAAAGCGAAAAGGTGGCACTCTCCCCGCTACGCCGGCAGCGCTCGTTTCGCCGGTGCCGCCACTCGCGTCCTACCTACGCCATTATGTTTTCTGTTGTCGTGGAACAGCAGAGTCTATATTCAGTTTCGTGAAATTGTGTTTTTCTTCAGCCTGATTTGGTATTGGCATGCATAGATACGGAGAGAATCGATCTCCGAGCCCTGTAAGGGAGCCAAAAAGGCACAAGCCTTGCAGAAGCTCGCATGGCAGCAGATCTTGGTCCAGATCCGGCCGTTCGGCAAGTCCACACAGGAGATCAAAGAGAACACAAAGGTACCATTCGCCATCTCGTGAGAATTTGCTACACACTCTCTCCGAGTTTTTCGACTTCTTGAGGAGGCGTAAGGCCCCTCCATCAGAAATTGTGGATCAGTTCGAATCGTCAGTGGGGCTCGTTCCTTCCGAGAGCCCCCCGTCCCCGACAGGTGCACCTGCCGAGGAATCTTATTTGAATCATGCAGGAGAACAGACGATCCAACAGGATCGGGGCAGCGTACCAGGTGTGTTCCCTTGTCGACCCGCTTGTTCTTACGCGGCAAAGAGAGAACATATCCGACTGTTTCTCCCTGGCAATGATTTCATTTTTTTTTCAGAAGCATCTCCTAACGCCGATGAGGTGAGTAATCTTACTCTTACCGAGCCTGAGGTTATGGAAATCCTAGAGTGTCCCTCTGTTAGTGGCGAATCGCCGCATCCGGATGATTTCATTAAGAATCTATTTGGGGCTCAATCGCAGTCGCACATGACATCCTCGTGGCTTCCAGTTGTCTTAGAGGCGGCCAAGTCGGTGGTACGTACAGGCCTGAGCGAGGACCTTAAAAAGGTCTTACTCGTAAAATACAATCCCGGTGGTGAGATTTCTTTCCTCGCCCCGCCAAAAATAAACAAAGAGGTTCTACCTAACCTCAGTGCGACAGTGATCACACGTGACAAACATCAAAGCCAGTCTCAGCTGGAAGTGGGCGCCTCGTTAAACGCCTTAGCGTCGGGTTTCTCGGAGCTCTCTAACCTTGAGCTTCTCCAAACATCATCAGAGAGAAGAGCAGCCATTTCCAAGATCGCGGAAGGCATTCGCTTACTTGCTGATCATCATTTTGGTTTGTCTAAGACCAGACGGGCATTTATCGTTCCTTCTCTGAACTTTTTGGGGAAGGCAGCATCCGACTCAGCGGCGTTGGACGAGCTGTTGTTTGGGAACAACTTCACAGAGGAAATAAATGCCGCTCAGACGATCGAGAAAGTAGCCAATAGAATGGCGAAAAAGAAGCAGCAGTCGACTCAAAGGATGCAACCCTCAACAGGCCAACAACAGAAACAACAGAAAAATCAACCTTTCCGCATCGCGCAGTCTGCTCCAAAAACGTAAAAACCCCTCCTCGCCGGACCTTATCATCTTATCAACCGAGGGGGGGCTCTCCGCAGATGAGGCGCAGAACGAGATCGCAATCCAGATCTCGAGCCCACCGTTAGCACATGTAAGCTCGGCCGGCCATTTAGCTTTATTCATAGACAAATGGAGAGAGTCGACCTCGGACACAGTAATCTTGCAGGCGGTAGAGGGTTTCAAGATACCCTTCACCTCATTACCTCCGCCGCGGCCTTTATTAAGGGAGCCCGCCTTTTCTGCGGCAGACTCAGCGTATTGCGATGCAGAGATCGTACGCCTTCTTCAAAAAGGCGCCTTGACCGAAGTCGCTCCGTCCGAAGATCAATTTCTCTCCTCCTTTTTCTTGATTAAGAAATCCTCGGGTGGAATGCGTTTTATATTAAATCTCAGTGATCTAAACTTGTACATAACCCCTCCACACTTCAAACTTGAGGATTGGCGTACAGTAATTCGGTTTATGCTCCCGAATTTCAAAATGGCTTCCGTTGACCTCGAGGACGCTTATATGTTGGTACCCATCCATCACTCTTATCGGAGATTTCTAAGATTCCAGTGGAGGGGCCAAGTGTACGAGTTCACATCCCTTCCTTTCGGCCTATCGGTGGCACCTTACATTTTTACGAAGATTTTGCGCCCGGTATTCAGGGCGCTGCGCGCGAAGGGCTTCCAATCAATAGTTTATTTGGATGATTTCTTGTTATTAGGCGCATCCGAGGAAGAGTGTAATAGAAATGTCCGTGCTTCTATAGCATTACTTTTATCCCTTGGTTTTTTGATTAACTATACCAAATCACAACTTACGCCGTCATCGAGATGTAAATACTTAGGATTTATATTTGACTCGGAGCAGCAATCCATCTCTTCCGCCTGATAGAAGAAGAAATCTTCTTTCTGTAATTAATAAACTCTCGCAAAAATCACATTGCTCTATAGAGGATTTTGCGAGCATGATCGGTTCCTTGGTATCAGTTTTTCTAGCAGTGCAATATAGTTCTCTTTACACTAAAAGATTTGAGAGAGAAAAACTTCTGGCCCTGATCTCCGCTTCGGGCGACTATTCTAAACAGATGATAATCCCGACTTTTTTGCAGGATGACTTTGACTGGTGGATTAAGATATTTTCTGACAAAAATCAGTTCAATCCCATCCGATCGGAGCCTTTTGCTTGTGAGATCTTTTCAGACACGTCGTTGACAGGTTGGGGAGCGGCCTGTGGCGACCGACGCACGCACGGCTGGTGGTTAGAGGAGGACACAGGGCTTCATATCAATGTACTAGAATTAAAAGCAGCATTCTATGCGCTAAGGTGCTTTGCTGAGAATCGTGAGGGCTCTAACATTCTCCTCAGAATAGATAACACCACGGCCATCGCGTATGTAAACAAATTTGGTTCGGTACAACACCCACTCTTAGCAAATGTGGCAAGGGACATTTGGAGATGGTGTGAGACGAGAAACATATACCTTTTCGCGTCTTATATCGCATCAGTAGATAATATAATTGCAGATAGCGAATCACGCATCTCAAATACTGATACGGAATGGTCCTTATCCATTCGGGCGTTTAATAGGATTAACAATAGGTTCGGCCCCTTCGACGTAGATCTCTTTGCATCGCTAATTAATGCCAAGGTGAGGCCTATATTTCTTGGATTCCTGACCCAGGATCCTGGGCAATCGACGCCTTTACCTTAAACTGGCGTTTTCGGTATTTTTATGCTTTTCCGCCAATCATTTTACTCCCTAGAGTCTTGCACAAAATATATGACGACGAAGCCACAGGGGTTTTGGTGGTCCCCTGGTGGCCATCACAACCTTGGTTTCCCATGTTTCATCGTCTTCTAATCTCGGATCTTTTGTGGTTCGCACCTTCTCAATCCCTTTTATCTTCTCCTTGCAGGCCTTACCATCCAGAGTGGAGAAATCTTTCCCTGGTAGCAGAGAAATTATCAGGCAAGCATTCTTGTTCCAATTCGTTCCACCATCAGCGGTAGAGATCATGATCGCCTCCCTGGCTCCAGCCACGATCAAACAATACACTCGCCCGCTCAAATCCTGGTGGGAATTCTGCCAAAGACATCAGACGGCGTCCTTCTTTCCAGAAGTGAACAAAGTTCTCGATTTTTTATCTCAAGAAGCGAGAAACATTGGCCCATACTCATCATTTAATACCACTCGATCTGCAATTTCGCTCATCTCAAATAAAGCGATCGGCAATCATCCCTTAGTTCGGCGCCTGAGTAAAGGAGTGAGTATCAAAACCACAAAGTATTAAACCACAAAGACCACGTTACGAATATATCTGGGATCCAGCCCCGGTCATCTGTAAGCTGGCGACACTCTTTCCCTATGAGTCATTATCATTGGAGGTTATCACAAGGAAACTAGTCCTTCTTCTAGCTCTCGGCTCGGGTCAGCGGGTGCAAACTCTCGCAGCTATAAAGATATCGCAGATCTTCCGAGAAAACGAAAACAAGGTGATTATTAAGATCCCGGATCGCTTGAAAACATCTGCTCCGGGTCGGGCCCAGCCATTACTCACCTACTCGTGCTTCTTGGATCGCCCAGAGCTATGTATCATCAATATTTTGGACCATTACCTCCAGCGCACTGGGGACTTACGCCCACCGGATTGCGATACTCTCCTCATTTCATATGCAAAGCCGCATAGAGCAGTAGGACCCCAATCGGTAAGCCGAATGGATCCGCGGAGGGCTGGAGGACTGTGGAGTGCGAAGTGACTTTTTTTCGGCTCACAGCACCCGCCACGCTTCCACCTCCCTCGCGGCTGTATATAATAAAGGAGTCTCACTTGATCTTATTAAGAGGGCAGCCGGCTGGTTTGGAGATTCCCAGGTATTCGCTAGATTTTATAACCGGACAATTATTAACCCAGATGCGTTTTGTAGCTCCGTTCTTTCAACCTAACAAATATTGTGGCCTACCGCCTAGAAAAAAAAAAAAAAGAAGGAAGGAAAGAGGACGAAAATAAGCCTTTTTTCCTGTTTTTTGTTTTGCTTTCATCTTGTTTAGGTTTAGAGCATATTACAAGCTCCTGAATAGCAATTAAGTGCGTTAATATATAGCAGGACAATTTGTACATGAGATGTAAATTTTTAATTAAAACACTTTAGTCACAAATCAGACTCTAAACAACTACATAGTGTCCATCCGGACGAGACATCGGCATAATTTGAAGATTAAACGAACTTGCAAAGTGAAGTTCGATCTTAATTATGCTGTGTCTCGTCCGGATGG
>NW_017300223.1:140339-141049 GCF_001594075.2 Trachymyrmex cornetzi
AGCGCTGCCGGCGTAGCGGGGAGAGTGCCACCTTTTCGCTTTGGGGTGTTCTATGAACTCTGTTGGTAACGCGAGCACGAAGACGTGACTACATAGTGTCCGGACGAGACACAGCATAATTAAGATCGAACTTCACTTTGCAAGTTCGTTTAATCTTCAAATTTTCAATAACTGTTAATAACTATTTCAACAGAAAAGAATTGTAAATATTTAATTAGTTTTTATTCGAGTAGTGCCCATCTCTGACGTACCCAGTTATCGACATAGAAATGATCCAGTAATCGAGATTCTTTATTTGTTTGCATATCTATTTATTAACTCGACTATACCCTATGACGATCACTGGTCCGTAAAATCTCTAGATAATAACAATTACCAGGTATGTAAATATGAAACCGGAATTTTTTAATAGAAAATATACGTTTATTGCATCAAAATGATAAAAAATATTTTATTCAAAGTATTGCCCATCGCTAGCTATACATTTTTCCACCTGTCTGACAATTTGTGGATGCCACGCCAAAAAAATTGTTGCTCTTTTGAGCCAAACCAGTCATCTAGCCATTTTCGTATATATCTTCGTAAGAAGTGAAGCGCTGCTGAGCAAGTGCGTGTCCCATCGATGCAAATAAGTAGTAATCGGACTGAGCCAAGTCTGGTGAGTAAGCCGCATGCGAAAGTATTTCCCAACCAAACGCCTCAATCGTTTC
>NW_017300223.1:141522-150255 GCF_001594075.2 Trachymyrmex cornetzi
CTCAAAGCACTGTGATTTACCAAGAGCATGCTCACCGTAAGCTTCGACAAGCATTCGATGCGATTCTGCAGCAGTTTTCTTCAAATGGTAACAGAAAATCAATGCTGTCCGCAAATCGTAGTTTCCAGGCACAAAATTCGACATGTTCAACGCTATTACAAACTATACTGTTGTATGAAACTTGTATTGTTGTGAGTTGAAAATCCTTGTCAGATGTCAGAACAAGGAAATGGCGTCAATGATGCGGTCTGATGGCAATTACATTGACAGCTATGGCTATCTATTGGTAAATTCCGGTTTCATATTTACATACCTGGTACGGTTCAGATTTTTCTATTTGGATTTTGGATACAAATTATTATTTTATTTACAAGAATTTTTTCGAGTCACCTAATCTTAGTAATCGACAGGTGTGGCGATTACTCGAACGACTACGTGCTTCGATGAACCAGTGCTCGTCACGTAAAAAAAAATATGAAATTTGTACGAAACAATAATTTGTGATGTTGTACGTTAAACTGCGATCTTGATTTAAGTATAATTTGATGCTTAATTTACCCCATGCAAGTTGCCAATACTCCAAATCACACGAGATGTCAAATGGTGTCTCTTAACCTCACAATGAAACATTTGGTCAAAATCACGCATCAACTCGGTTGCTGAACATATTCGATTTAATGTAATGAATTCATATACTTACGAGTTTCATAATGTAACACAACATTGTTAATACCTAGTTGGAACCAATAAAAATATCAACAAACTGCATGATCAATAGAAAATACTAAAATAGCTCTTTAATATGTAAACATGGCGATTGCTGGTACCCTGACGATTAATGGGTGAACTACTTTATATCATACATTAAAAAAATTTTTTCTTCATACTTTTGATCAATGAGAAAAATTTGTCTAATCTGATTATATATATTTCTTTTAATTGCAGAATGAATCAGACTCATTGCCAGAGATAACACCATCGTATTTGGACGATTGTAATGAAATAAATATGTGTGATTGTATAAGTAATTGTATAAGTTGTAGATGTGATGATATAAGTGTTGATACCCTTGATTGTTGTTTCTTTGATTGTGATATTTAATGTAAAAGAAGATCTCTTATAATATATAAGCAGGGAATGGAAAGTTACTTTTTAAAAGTAACAAGTTGCAGTTACTTACTCATTACCAAGTAGAAAAAGTACTAGTTATCGTTATTAGTTACCGATTTTTGAAAGTAACTCGTTACCGTTACTTGAGAAAGTAACTTTTCGTTATTTTTCTGTTACTTTTAAAAATTGACGATTACTAATCACAGCGAACGGGTGCCTAGGGGCTTTCTAGTCTCAAGCGTATCTAATCGAACTGTGTCCAATTGTGTGCAAAGTAATGATAAAAGTAACCGTAAAATTCGTTACCATTACTATAGAATAGAATTTATTTCACTTCAGCGTACAGCCAAGAAGGGGACTTGGTTTACAAAAATCCTTATCTCATTCATACCTCGCTTACATGCTATCACACATGTATACATAAATATATTTTATATATTATTATGCCATTTAAAATATCGCACCTATCTCTTTATTTTCCTATTTTTTTGGTTAAACTTCTTACTTCTCTTCTTTACCTACTTTATTTCTTTTTACTCCATTTTCATCTTATACTTATATCTGATTCTAATGCTATATGTTCTCTTTTAATAAATACGTTCTCTTTATATCACAGCCTTATCATAGTCTATTCTTATCTCCTATTTGTATCCTACTTACCCATTAATTCTCCTTTCTTATTTTCTTTTCTTTTCTACCTAACACCATTCTACTCATATATTTCCTCTATCTCCTCTCCTGAATCCATTCTCATATCTTCCTTCTTCTTTTTGCTTCTTCCCTCTCTTTCCATAATTTCCTTATTATTTCCCTTTTCACCTCATCTAAGTCCTCATCATGCAATCTCCTTATAAGATCTCTTCCTTTCCTTTTCCTAATGTAGTAAACCTTTCCCTTATTTCTGAACATTCCTCTACAGAGTACTGCAAATTGTCTTTTCCATTTCCACAAAATATACAGTTTTTCCTCTGTTCTTCTACCCAATATTCAAATGCAAAGTTTCTGAGAGATTTCTGCGTGCTGTGTGCGAAAATGGCTATTCGAATGATGCGCCATCTTGTGATCACATGTACGTACGTGTATAGGCCATCTTTGAAGTACTTTGATCGATGAACGTACGTAACTTCGTCGTCGTACATGTGTGCCTATGTATGCCGATCAGTGCCGAAAAATTTATATTTTTGAAAAGTGTGGCCGACTTTAACTGTGCATTCGTATTGTAAGTTTCTTAAGCTGTGTATACATTTAGCGAACGAACACCGAACGAACAGCAAATGTAAAAATTTGTATTATTGTTTTGTTACATAAAAGTCGCACTAGTTTAATTGCTACATGGAATGAACATCGAATCTGGTCGAATACCAGTATTCCGTACAATCGAGAAAAAGAATAAACTGCTCACAAATATAAATACTATTTTTTTTTACATTTCTGCAAGGTTGCAGATGAAACTAAAAAGCACATTGCATCAATATCACTGAAAGATTGTATAAACATTTCCGTAAGATTTCAGAAACGTTTCTTGCGGACCGAAGTGGACATTTTGACGTTGCCGCAATCTTGCAGAGACTTCTCAGAAACATTACGCAACATTACTGCGATGGTTTCAACGTTTCAATGTTATCAATACTAAGATTTTATTCGGACTGACAAGAATTAAACACCAAGTATAAGCATATTCAGGCCTATAACGGTCAAAGCTAGATCTTTTTTGCCTAAATAATTCCCAGTGAATTATCTATATCCCATACATGTACATGTATATACATATTTTTGTAGTTATTCAAACTGCGCACCGAAATTTTTTCGGACTTTATCTAATGCAATTAAACTACTGCAATAATATTACAAGTTAAATTAAATTGATGTACTGAAAACCTTAAATAAATTTATTGCGAAAAATATTACCTCGGTCGGGACTTAAACCCGGATCTCTTGTATTCTGTACGAGCGTCCTAAGCCATTAGACCACCGAGGTCTTAGTAATATTCTTCGCAATAATCAGTATATGTAAGAATAACGCTTCTCGCAGGCAGCGTGTATAACCAATACTAAGATTTTATTCGGCTCGACAAGAATTAAACACTAAGTATAAGTATATTCAGGTCTATGACGGTCAAAGCTAGATCTTTTTTGCCTAAATAATTCCCAGTGAATTATCTATATCCTATATATGTATGTACATGCATATATCATATTTTTGTAGTTATTCAAAATAATTTACCTCGGCCGGATTCAAGTCCCACTGGGAATTTAGGCAAAAAAGATCTAGCTTTGACCATCATAGGCCTGAATATGCTTATACTTAGTGTTTCAATGTTATGTTCGTGCAACGTTACATAAATCCTTCTGTACTATCAAGGCTATTCCTATTGTAATACCTCCTTCTTTCCCATCCGTATACGCCCCCCCATTTATCCTTCTTCTTTTCTTCCCAACTCGCTTTCGCCAGATTTCCTACCCTTCCTGATATTATTTTGTGTTCAAATCTCCTTGCTCTCATTCCCCATCCTACTCTGAGTTTGTCCATAAGGAGTTCCCTCATAATTAGATACCTTGGAGTGCAAAAGTCCAGACTAAACATCCATCTTATATAATCCATCATAACCTTTTCTAATTCCTCTTTCTCCTCCCATCCCCATATTTCTACTCCATAAGCCATAAAACTTTGCACCAAATATTTGAATAAGATCCATCTCCTCCTGAAATCGTTCCTACACATCCTATACCCCAGACCTTTTATGCCGCCAGCTTACTTTTTCTACTTAATTCCTTAATGTAATCCTTACAGTTACCCTATCTATTCATAGTAAAGCCCAGATACTTAAATTCCTGCACCTCTTTAATCTCATTTTTACCTCATTTTCATGTTTCTATTTTCTCTCTCCCTTTCCTATTACATACCAATACCTTAGTTTTATCTGTACATAGTTCTAGTTTCTTTTCCTCTAAAAATCTTTTAAAAGTTCCTATCATATTCTGCAGGGCTTCCCTGTTTTTTGCCAGCAGCACTATATCATCCGCGTACGCAAGATTCCAGATCCTTTGCTCATCTATACCTATTTCTCCTATACCTCTGTCTCTAAGTTTTTCGTCTAAGTTCGCAATGTACAAATTGAAAAGGAGTGGACTCATCATACACCCCTGCCTCATGCCCTTCCTCGTTACAAAACTTTCAATATTTCCTAGCTTCATTCTAACCGTTACCTCTATTCCCTCATAGGTCCTCTCAATTCTTCTAATCAGATTCTCACTTATTCCTTTCTTTCTCAAACATTCCCATAACTTGCCTCTGTTCACCTTGTTAAAGACAGCCTTCAGATCCGCAAACATCATAAATATTTTCCTATTTTCTCCTTTCTTGCTTCCTTCCCTCTGTATGATGTGCATTATCACGAAGATATTATCAATCGCCGACCTTCCTCTTCTGAATCCTGCTTGCGTTTCCGGTATCATTCTTTTCTCTTCTCTCTCTCTCTCTCTCTCTCTCTCTCTCTCTCTCTCTCTCTCTCTCTCCCTCCCTCCCTCTCTAGTCTATTCTTCAACACCTCCGCATACAATTTGTACGCCGTGCATAGCAGTGATATCCCTCTATAATTTATTGCCTTTTTCTCCCCTCTTATATATGGGTACTTTATGCTTTTCTCCCAATCTTCCGGAATCTTGTCTTTTCTCTATATCATCTTCATCAGCGATACCAGCTTCGTCTATAACCTTTTCCCTGCATATTTTTTTCACGCTTCTACCGGTATTCCATCTATACCAGCCGCTTTCCTAAGTTTCATTTTTCCCAGTGTCTTTTATTTCTTCTTTCTTCAATTCTTCTTCTTCCAGCTCTTCGTTTTCCTCCACCTCTTCCATTTTCTCTCCTTCTTCCTCCTCGCTTCCCAGTAGATCTTTAAAATAATTTCTCCATTCCTCTTTATTTATGCTGTTTTCCATCTGCCTCTTTCTGCCCCTCTTCTTATTAATATATTTCCATATGTCCGCCTCTCTTTTCAAGTTCCTTAATTCCTCCTCTTCATCTTTTCTTTTTTCTCTCTACTTCTTCTTCAATAATTCCTTATATCTCCTTTTCTCTTGCCAATAATCTTCCTTTCCTATTTTTCCTTTCTTCCATCTCCAGTATAACTTTTTTACTTTCCTCTTACCTTTGGTACAATTCCTGTCCCACCAGTCCTTGTGCCCTAGCTCCTTACTTTTCCTTTTTACCTTCTTCTTTATCCATCCACTATATAGCATTCGCTTAATTTCCTCCCACTTTTCTTCGATACTTTCCACTTCTTGTGTCCCTTCTTCTTCTCGCTCCTCTTCCTCTGTTGCGTTTTGGTATCTTTCAATTGCCTCTGCGTCCCAGGTTATTATTTCTTCTTCCCACACTCGTTCCGCCTCTGTGGTTGTCTTCTCTTCACCCTCTTCCTGCTCCTTGATCTTCGGACATAAGGGTAAGTGGTCCGAGTTCACTCTTACATCCACTTTAAAATCTGTAATCCTATCTTTTATGTCTTCATTAACCATTACGTAATCTATAACCAAATTACCTCTCGCTCCTATAACCATATGTATTGTTACGTCCGCGGCGTCCGAATTGTGGAGACGCCTTCGCGAACGCGTTCACGCACTCCCGGCTCGCGGGAAATAAACAACACGAGGATGTATGAAAGGAACAAGAAGCGTTTATTGTACAACGCAGGATACACACACGATACACTCGGAGCACACGATCGAGAATATTAGTTGACGGAACGAGAGACACGTCCGACCACAGCGACGGTTCACGTCCAAAATTTGCCGATCTTGTTTATCAACCACACGTGTCGCTGGGCAACGCAACCTTCCACACTTTGCGAGTGGCGATCTATGGTGTCGACACGGCACGGGCGTAACACTGCCCTCCTCTCCTTAAATTGTCGTCCCGACAATTACAGGTTTCCCAAGAACGTTGGCCTGGAATCCGGGGATCCCAACCAGTATCTTGCTCCCTACAGTGCTACTGCAGCAGCTTCCCAGAGCACTGGTCCTCCTAGGACCCGATCCTCTGACCTTGAAGCCTTCTGAGTCTTCTCCCTTCCGAGCAGGATCCCTCTTCAGTTCCTCCCCGAAGGGTAGCTAATCCTCCATAGGACAGAAGACAAGGGGATGCCCCGCTTGGGCATCCCCTTGTCTTCATGAAGGGAACTCCAGGATCCTCTTGCCTCTTCTTTTGAAGCCTTGCGCTCTTAATACTTCCTTCTTCGAACAAGAACATTCGCCCAACGTCCCGCGGAAAAATTACGGATCAAAAACCGCGGGCGAGGCGGTCTTCTTAAAAAAAAAACAGAATCCCTGCCGCCAAATAATATCCTCGCCGAAGTTGCTCCATCCGATGGACTCCTCCAGACTGCTTCCTCAACTGGGTTCTTCACCATCGTTAAAACTATAGCGCTAGGTGGCAGTACACCAGTACGCCCTTCTCACGTCGAGTAGCGAGCCCACGAAGGTCACAGCTCCACAGGAGCGAGTCCAAAGAGACACTCAGCATTTCTGTAACTAAAGGGAGTTATCATCGCGCAGCTTGCGCTATCAAATAAATTTGCGTTAATAAATTATGTGACACTATAATAAGGCTCTGTATTATCGAATTGATACCTACTTAATTAATCTATTCCACGGGCCTCTCCAGATAAGGTGCCAATCTATCTGTATGGCCGGTATTCATAGTCAGATCTTATATTCAAGACCGTCTTATGTACGGTCTTAAGAAGTCACGAACCAATCAGAAGGCTGCATTAGAATCTTAAAACATTACTTAAGACGGTCTTGAAATAAGATTCGACTATGAATACCGGCCTATGTATACAATTTTATTTTTATACCTGTTCGACTTGCGAATGCAAGTCCTTCCTTCCTTCCTTCTTCGCGGTATCGTGTTACACCGCGCTCTTATTAAAATAGAATAAGAAACTATGTTCTATTAGAGTATACTTTTAGAAAAATACTTTAAATTATTGCTATAAATCATACATATAATATATATAAATATCTTTGCGTGCGAGAAATGAAGCTGCGTTCGAGAAGAAGATAAAGTTGCGTTGGAAAAAGATGCATAAGAGCGAGAGAGAGATGGTAAGTATAAATGGTAAGTATAGCGTGCGATGGGAACCGCGGCGGCGGCGGCGGCCCGCGCGCGATGTGCGGACCACGCCCGGTGGATACTGACCCCGCGTTATCCGATAACGCGCTGCGATGACGGTATACCACGCCTCCGCGGGCCCCGTAATTCTTTCCTCTCCCCGCGCGTATTTCCCGGGACGTTATCCTCGCACACCCTCTGAAATCAACCCCATGTGACGTCATTCTCTTCCCCGACGTCATCCCTCACCCTGTAACACCATCCCCTCACCCTGTGATGTTACTGCTTGTGACGTCATCCCATCACCCTGTGACGTCACCCCCTTACCCTATGACGTCGCCACTGTGACGTCATCCACCCCTCGCCCTATGACGCGCTGTTTGTGGCGTCATCCCCCTCCCCTCCCCCTGTGACGTCATCCTCCTCACCATGTGACGTCACCATTTGTGACGTCATCCTCCTCCCCTCCCCCTGTGACGTCATCCCCCTCGCCAAGGGTATCCCCCGCCTCTCACCCCCCCTCGGAGCCCCATTGCCTTGAATCGGCCCTTATACTCTACTATCGTGAAAAATCTCTGCATCTCATTGTTGTTATCATCCATTGTTCCTTGAGTATGTTCTTGGTTGTTTAATTGCTGGAACTTATTATGTAATCTCTTTTTAATCGTTGTGAAGACTAATTTTAGCGGAAAATTAATTTTTACATTTAATTTATTTATATAGCAAACAATTCGATGTACAACATTATATGAACAATGGACACATTCTGCAATGTTTGTTAGTCTTACTACAACATTTATAGCGATTAAAATATTTTTTGTACTGAAGAGGACCCGAAGCGAGGGTCGAAACGTTTACCAATTTTGTAATTCTTCGAATAAAGTTTTTCCACAAATGAACATCCAGTGTCGGTTCATATAGGCATTACTTTTATATTATTGGTATATTTTTACATCGATTTGTGTACAACGGCTTTAAAGTGCATTGAGTGCGCACCAGCTCTTCCAGTGAAAAACGCTAAAGGGCTCCGCACAATAAAAGGAACAGGGAACAGAGAACAGAGAATACGAATTTCAACCTATCAGAAATCATGTATTGTTGAATGCACACTGCGTATTCCACAATACATGATTTCTGATAGGTTGAAATTCTTATTCTCTGTTCTCTGTTCCCTGTTCCTTTTATTGTGCGGAGCCCCTAATAGTTTTCGGAGAAACAGCGTTTTGACTCCCTCGTTGTTGGCCATCCGAACTAATGATCAATATGATCGCTTTGATCGGTAATAGGTTTTTCTTAAGGTAAAGGTTCTTCTTAATACACGAGAAGTGTAAAAAGTGTATGTACACCATACATTTTTACACTTTACTTTTTGGGAGGGAGGGAAATATCGTTTAAAGTGTAGGTTTTTTAAGGAAAACGCCAAAGTGTACGTACAACAGCTATTTACAGGGCTCAGTAAAATAACTGATACGACCTATTTAAAATATAAAATATAAAATAAGTTCCAGAAA
>NW_017300223.1:150453-150737 GCF_001594075.2 Trachymyrmex cornetzi
TTTTCGGTCTTGAAACGCTAACTCTACTAAACTACCGCAGTAATATCACGAGTTAAATTGACTAGCAATTTAACAAATTTTTGATGCTTATTCGCATCTTCGAAACGATCTTAATAATGATGAATAACATATTAAAATCTGTAAAATAATTACTACATGGGCTGAAAAGTCCCGGGATTTTTTACGAAAACAAGCGTTTTTTGGGCAAAGTTATATTTATTCCTCAACATAGTTGCCTTCGAGGGCGATACACTTGGTATAGCGATTTTCCAACATTTCGATGC
>NW_017300223.1:151016-152421 GCF_001594075.2 Trachymyrmex cornetzi
TTCGTCGTTCAGTTTGTCCAATTACGCTGCATAATACTTTCCCGTAACTGTTCTTCCCTTCTGCAGGTAATCGATGAAGATTATGTCATAACTTTCCCGGCCGAGCGTTGGTCTTTTGGCCGCTTTGGTCGGCTTTCGTGGCTTTCCAGCCACTCTGCAAACTGCCTATTGGACTCAGGCGTATGGTAATGGACCCACGTTTCATCCATCGTCACAAAACGTCGAAAAAAGTCCGCTCGATTATGCTGCAACAACGCCAAACCGGCCGTTGAATCATCAACGCGCTGCTGTTTTTGGTCGACGGTCAGCAAACGCGGCACCCATCGCGCCGATAACTTTTTCATCTCCAAAAGATCGTGCAAAATGTATCCCGCCCATTCTTTTGAGATGCCCACGGCCTCAGCTAACTCGCGCAACTTCACTTTACGATCACTCAAAACGATTCGATGCACTTGCTTTACGATTTCAGCATTCGTAGCCTCTTTTAGCCTTCCAGAGCGAGGTGCGTCTTCGGTGCTTGTACGATCCATTTTAAATTCACTAAACCACCGATAAACTGTTGTTCTCGAAGGAGCAGATGTGGGATAACATTTCTGCAACCATTGCAATGATTGTTCAGAAGTTTTTCCCATCAAAAAACAATGTTTGATCAAGATGCGATATTCCTGTTTTTCCATTTTTTTTTACGAAGGCGAAAGTAGCGTCACTCAAACGACTGTAGCTTGTAAACGAATGGACGAAATGTCATGAAACTTCATACATAAACTAGTGACAGATGAGCCTCTCGAAATGAGTCATGTTCATTTTCTAGTGGCGCCACCTATTGAAAAATCCCGGGACTTTTCAGCCCATGTAGTAATTCTTAGGCCGGTATTCATAGTCAGATCTTATAGCGTTTTCGGCCCGACCGGGTTTGCACCAACCTGGGTTGGATTAATGGCGTTTTGCGCTCTCCTATTGGTAGAGCGTGTGACATCAACCAAACTTAAGGGTATATCCACACAAACCTGCATAGCCGCATAAACGTATGCATAAATAAAATTATCCAATCACATTTTACGTGCGTCTTTGTAGGAGATATGTGAATGGATAATTTTCTTTATGCATACGTTTATGCAGCTATGCAAGTTGTGTGGATATACCCTAAGTCCGGATCTACAATAGGGTTTTAAGCCTTAAGCCATAAGAAATGGGCGAATCACAGTCGATTATTCTTCTCGGATTCGACTGTAATTGGTCACTTTCTTACGGCTTAAGGCTTAAAACACCTATTGTAGATCCGAGATAAAATAAGAATCGTCTACGAATACCGGCCTTATTGCGAAAAATATTACCTCGGCCGGGAGTCGAACCCGGATCTCTTGCATACCGTGCGAGCGTCCTAAGCCTTTAGACTACCGAGGCG
>NW_017300223.1:152792-153474 GCF_001594075.2 Trachymyrmex cornetzi
ATAAGAAATAGGACTCTGGAATGCATTTTATTTATTTAAAATATATAATAACTTTTATTTAAAATGTCAAAATTGCTTGCTTTTTTATTTTAAATATCTTTTTGAAGAATATTCTTATTTTAAATAAGAAATTGTTTTCGAAAATTTATAATATTTAAAATAACTTATATTATATTTAAAAGAAGTTCTTGAAATTTTTAAGTAAAAACTACATTTCAAAAATTAACTCAAAATATAAAATAAGAAATATGTATTTGAAATAAACGTTTTAAATAGGAAACACAAAATATTTTAATAATTTTGTTTATGTATTTTGATATATGAAGATACATTTGAGTATACATTTATAAGTTTATAACATTTCAAATTTTACCGTTTCAGTTTTTTTATAACTGTTTTATAGCCTCTAATTAATGTTATTATAATTATACTAGTATTAGGCAACAAAATAAGTATTTAAGTAATAAGAATATATCAACTTAATAAGTTAACTTAATTATTATAGTATATAAATAAAATAAAAAAGATAACTGACATGATTTGTTTTAAATAAAAAATAGGTTTCAGAAAATTGTTCAATTATTTAAAATATCGTAATCGATAAAAGAGTGATACCACTTATTCGAAATAAAAAATATAAAATAAGTTCCAAAAACTTATTTAAAATATCGAATAAGAAATA
>NW_017300223.1:153485-154960 GCF_001594075.2 Trachymyrmex cornetzi
ATAATAAATACTAAATAACTTTCTAATTTCTCCTTTATTTAAAATATATATTTTAAATAAATTTATTTGAAATACGACCGAGCCCTGGGAGTCTATTACGGTTTCTCCGTGAATTTAATCACTTTTCGCATTTTCATTTCACGTGACTTTAGTCATCTAATAACGGAATTTTTAAGTGAAAATGTGAAGTAACTATTTCCGGTATAGTAATCTCACATTTTGAAATCGATAGTCATAGATTTGTACACAAAGTAAGGTTAAAAGTGCTAGAAGTAATTATAAGTCAAGTTTTTTAATTCATCGTTTGATCAATCGCATTATGCTAAAAAATAATTCTTTTGTAAAAAGCTGCATTTATGAATAATAAGATTGATCAACCAATGAAAAATCTCGTTTATGCTTATTGTCTATTATTACAATTTATCTTCGAAAAATTATAAATAAATTTACAATATACTCACTTTATTCGATTTTTACTGTTCATTGTAAATGTCAACTCTTCAGAAAATGTAACCTCTAAAAGTATACAAAATCACATTTATCTATAAAGACTGCGGAATTCACTTTCTGGTATACCAAATGGATCTGAGGTATCCCTTAATCTTCTTCGTATTCGGTAAAGGTGCAATCTACGGTGTTCACCTCAAAAATCGATAAAATTATACTCATTCGACGCGTTTTTGCATGAAACGAAAGAATCTGGTAGGTAAAAGTGTCGCTCTGCCCCGCGAACCGAGATATTAAGCGTTAAAGTTGTCGACTATGGAGATTAGAAAATCTGTCATACCGACGTTACGTAGCGACTGAAACATGCTCTGTGGTCACATGCGCATGCGTTGTACGTACTTTTCGGTAAGAGCGCACGAAATTTAAAGTCATAATCCATTAAATTAATAACCATTAATAACCCATGTGGACAGTGGGGTGTATAGACAGTAATGCTTGGGTTCGGCGTAGCCGCCCGAACCCAAGCATTACTGTGGCCATACAGTATGAAAATGTGACCTCAGCGCATGCTCATATCGCAGTGCTGCGTGACCATGACGGATTTTCTAACCTGAATAATCGTGAACTTTAACGCTTAATATCTCGGTTCGCGGGGCAGAGCGACACTTTTACCTGCCAGATTCTTTCGTTTCATGCAAAAACGCGTCGAATGAGTATAATTTCGATTTTTGAGGTGAACACCGTAGATTGCACCTTTACCTCGTATTCTAAGCATTACATTTTCTCGACACACACACGTCGCATTAATATTTCGATTATTAAATTATCCATTGTGTGCGCAAAAGTCTTCTTTCTTCGTCACTCTTATAGCGTTTTCTCTTGAGATACACTAGGTGCAGCCTCCCACCGCACCAGTTGCATGTAAGTGCTACACTTAGCTACACTACACTAAAGTGGTGCACACCATGATGTACACAAGAGGTACACAAGAGGTTTGTTCGCGTCGCATTTTTTTTTTTTTTTTTTTT
>NW_017300223.1:155259-159282 GCF_001594075.2 Trachymyrmex cornetzi
CCCTCGGCTCCATGGGTCTATCCCGCGAGAGTCAGACTTTCGTCTGACTAACCTCACAGCCCTACAGGATTTCCATTTATTTATGAGACCAACCGACCCGCTATTCGGTTCGGTTGTCCGTCTCCTCCTATCACCCCAGCATTCTGGGTTAGGGCCACGGGGAGGGGACACCTAAGTTAAAGATGGAGAAGGCGCCCCTCCCCGTGGTTTCGAGATTCCCTACGATCAGAGAACCCCTCGCCACCCCGCTAGTCAGTGCGGCGACCCCACCTACTATCACGCACAAAATATGAACGCACGATGTTCCTTCTTTGTCAAAACTTCGGGCCACAGGGAGAGGTGTCTAAGTTAAAGATGGAGAAGACACCCCTCCCCGTAGTATCGTGACTCGTGCACAGCATAGCTGCGATTGAGCCACTCGTCGCACCTATAGAATGCGAAGTCCCCGCCTATCCCTAGAGTCAACTAACCCTATACTAAAAACTTCTTATTAGAAAAACATCCTATGCTAATGGTTCAACCGCCGCCCTTTCTCTGTCTCTATCCATTTCCTCCTTCTTGCGCATAACTCCTTCGCAGAATTCCATAAAGGCTTTTCTTCCGTCGTCTCTTCTTAGAGCAGAGATGATAGTCCTCCAGTCGGGGTTTAAACCCAATGCATCTTGCAGCGCGTTCCTCTCAATCGTCCAAGCCGGGCAATATCTGAGCGTGTGTTTTACAGAGTCCACCTCTGCTCCACAACTCCAGCATTCTGGTAGAGGCTCCCTCCCGATGCGACACAGGTACCGTCCGAAACAACCATGTCCCGTCAGGACCTGCGTCGCCCGGAAGGAGAGCCCCACTTTTGCATCCAACCAATCCTCCAATTGATTTCGGATGGCTCTGACAACCACATCTTCCTGAGGAATCCGGTCATTCAGCCATACCTTCCATTTCCTAATCAGGTTACGTTTGGTCTCCACCTTTATGCCTTCTATGGTAGCCCTGGGTACCGGGATATGCCTCGGAGTATTTCTCCTTATCTCGGTAATTCTGGCGTAAGCCTCTTCCTGCCTCCTAGCCTCCAGTTCAAAAGGAGGCATCCCTGCCAGGACCGTATTACTGATCCAAGAGGTCGTCCTGTATGCCCTAATAAGCCTGCCGGCCATTCTCCTTTGCGTTTGTCTAATAACTTGTAGACACTTCCTGTTCTTAACTATTTCATACGCCCACACAGGGGCGCCATATAGGGCCATTGAAGCCACCACCTGAGCGTAAAATCTCCTCACTTTGTCATTGGGTCCACCCAAATTCGGGAGGAGTCCACTAAGGCTGAGTGCAGCCTTCTCCAGTCTTGGAGCGAGATTGGAAAAATGAGCCTCGAACTTCCATTTACTGTCTAATGTTAGACCCAAGTACTTCATAGTTGTACCGACTTTCACAGTTGTCCCTAATATCCTTAGATTTGTATGGGCCGGTCTGCCTCTATCGTAGAAGCCCACTGCCTCTGTCTTCTCAGGAGCTACATCCAGACCCAAGTCCTGGATCCTCCGGATAATCATATCCGTAGTGAAGTCGGAGAGAATGGTAGCCTCTTCCCAATCCTCCCCAGCCGTCAGGATCAGAGTGTCGTCTGCATAGCAAATGACCAGACTCCCAGATGGGAGTTCCTTCTTCATCATCACAGTATTGAATCCGATGTTCCAGAGGAGTGGCCCGAGGATGGACCCCTGAGGCACCCCTCTCTCCACAGACTTATATCCTTCTGTACCATCGTTCTTACCGAATGAAAGTTTTCTATTTTCTAGGTAGCTTCTGATAATCCTCCTAAGATATAGGGGAATCTTGAGTTTAAACAGGGCTCTACCAATAATGTTCCACGGAAGTGTATTGAACGCATTCTTAATATCAAGGGAGACCCTGACGACTTTGTTATCGCCATCAAAGGCGTTCTCCATAAAATCTCTAGCGGCATTGATAGCATCAATGGTCGACCTCCCTTTTCTAAAACCAAACTGCATTGCGCTCAAGTTAGGTCCCCCTCCATCGAGATGTTTAACGATCCTTTCGGCGATAATTCGCTCCAAGAGCTTAGCTTCATCGTCTAATAGGCAAATGGGTCTATATCCTGACGGTTGATCGTCAGGTTTGCCTACTTTTCTCAAAAGAACCAATTTGGCGTTCTTCCATACGCCTGGAAAGTAACCTTTCTTTAAACAGTGCGTGAAGAGCCTAATCAGATCACCCGCAATGACATTTGTAGCCAGCGCCCACACTTTTGAGGATATCCCACTGGGACCCGGTGCTGCGTTTTTGCTCTTCATCCTATTAACTGCCAAGAGCAGTTCCTCATGAGAGACCTCCAAATTCGCGTTCCATGCTGCAGGCCCCTCCAATGGCATCTCTGGTTCCCGCCATTCGGTTCCCGCTCTCACAGGAGATAGCGGGAAAAGCCCAGTCAGAACCCGTTCCAAGATCTCGCCTTCCAACGATTCCGTATATGGAGATGACCACCTCCTCAGCTTCCCAAGGACCAACCTATATGGACGCCCCCATGGATCCTCGTTTAGAGACTGGATAAATTCCTCCCAAGCAACAGCCTTAGCCTTCCTAATAGCCTTACTAAATCTATCCCTGGCCAATCTAAAGTTGAGGAGGCTTAATTGATTTTCCACCTCATTTATATGTGCCGTCCTCCTACTTCTCCGTAATCGTCTCCTCGCACTCGATAGTTCTCGACGTAGTGATGCCAGCTCCTCTGACCACCAGGGCATAGCCCTACGTGGTCTCGGTGTAGACCTAGGCATAGAAGCGTCGCACGCATTCACCATAGCCTTCTGGAGAGACTTGACTAATACTTCGGTGTCTTCCACCTCCTGGTCCCTATTTGGCCATGTACTTGCCATAATAGCAGCGGTAAACATATCCTCGTTTAACTTTCTTATGACCCATCTCTGGGCTTTCGGCAGTTTCCTCCTTCGTTTTTGTGCATCCGTGAGGCCTACTGTGATCTCGATATACCGGTGATCAGATTTAGATTCCCTCCTAGAGACTGTCCATTTGACGATTCTTCTAGCAGCAACCGGATTGGCAAACGCAACATCTACTATGGACTCTCCATTTATCCTAATACATGTGTTCTCATGTCCTGTATTAAGACAACACATGCCTAAAGCGCTAGCCCAATCCGCAACCAATCTACCTCGCGAATCCGTAATCCTGGAATTCCATAGCCATGACTTGGCATTCATATCGCCCCCAATAATCAAGGGTTTATCCATGTTACGCATGGCCCATCTCTCTAGCTCTATCAGAGCATCCTCACACTGGGGGATGTCGAGGCTTGGAGGAAGATAAACCCCCACAACCACCATATCTCCCCAAATGTTCGCGTCGCATGCTCCAACATACTCCTACTTCCTCCAACTGTAGCTCCTACTCACTCAAACGCGCTCGTTAGAGTGAGTAGGAGCTATGGTAGGAACATGTTGAAGCATGTTGGAGTATGCGACGCGAACAAACCTTACATCATTATTGCGCTAAAACCCTGGTCCCGTTTGACTTCCATTTTCAAATTTTAAATGTCACACTGGCTCTACACCGTCCCTTTGAGACGATGTAGCAAAATCCTACTTCGTGCATAAAATTTGCACTACACCGTAGCTACGGAAACACGATACACCGAATGAGTTCGCTTATCACCAATCATGGAAACACGATACACTGCTAAGTGTTGCACTACTGGGACGATAGTGCATCCAAGAAAAAACGCTATTATTTTCATCTCACCTTTTCACTTATAAATTTCGTGCCAAGCCTATTCACGCGAGTAACTTCGTATTTTCACGACGTGAGATTAAATATAATTGGGTAAATTGCTCACTTTCGTCATTTTCACCCAATCCGAGAACCGTAATAAGCCCCCTGGCTATTTATGCATGTTGTTTATGTTTAGAGTTGGTGAAAAAGTGAAAAACTTCTGAAAATTTATTGACTAAATAATAATTTAATGACTAAAATAATTAATTAATAAATAATTAATTA
>NW_017300223.1:159640-161568 GCF_001594075.2 Trachymyrmex cornetzi
TAACGACTGCGTAACGAGTTACAGAATTCCACTGCTGCGGGCGTACCTAACCCGACGCGTTTAGGGGCCCATCCGGGAGTTTCACGACTGTAGTACATCCGGATGGGCCCCGCGTGTTTGCTAATCGCAACCTACAAAGTATATACATGAGGGTGTGAAGACGCCGGCGACACACCCTCCCTTTCCCACGTACTTATCACGTGGAAACCTCGGGCCCCCGCCCTTGGTCCTCTGGGTCCTCCCTGTGAGGGTCAGTCAGGACTGACTCGGCCTCACAGTTTCGTCCTGATCTCGTTTCGTTTGGCTTGGCCCCAGCCGCTCCGCTATTCAGTGCGGCTGTTCGTCCCCTCCTGTAGTTAATATTTCCAAGGCCCGCGGGGAGAGGCATCTAAATTAAAGATGGAGAAGATACCTCTCCCCGCGGTGTCAGGGTATCCGATCAAAATTTGGATGGACCTATCCCCGCTACTCGGTGCGGTGACCCCACCTACCTTTGGTGCCTTCTCGCGTGCAACTCTGCACCTCACCTCTTCCCCGAGTAACCTTAGAGGTTCCTTCCTTTTTGTGTGTTGGACTGCACCGTAATGTCTAAGCCATAGACATATAAGATAGACCCAGCATCTATAGTACATGTTGGGGTTTGGCAGAACGGTGTGAGAGGCAAGATATCGGGGCAACCTGTCCTTCTCTGCGCGTGCATCTTGACATTCTTGACAAAATCAAAATGGCTGACTACGTTAGGATCGTCTGGATTCTTTGCCCATTGTGTTACTTTGCGTCACCCAGTATTCTGATGGGCAAGGAAAAAATATTCTGTTACGCTTAAATGAAGCATATGTGTACGTATTGTATGCATATACATAAGTGGAGGTTAAAATGTTTTATTTACGTCTGAAAGAATATTTTTTCCTATTTCAAATTTCTTTTGATACCCACATGCGTTGCACGTCTCCATATTCAATTTTTTTTACAAAAGAAACAATACTAACAGTTATTAATAATAGGTGCAAAAAGACAATTCTAACGTAGGCAGCCATTTTGATTTTGTTAAGATTGTCAAGATGCGCGCGCAGAGAAGGACAGGTTGTCCCGATATTTTGCCTCTCGCACCGTTCTGCCAAACCCAGCATATACTATAGAAAAGTATACGGATGCTGGGTCTATCTTATATGTCTATGGTCTAAGCATTAAGGTAAATTTTCACGGGCTGCTCAAACCGGATGTTTCAGCGACAAAAAGAATCACATGGTCAAAATTGACGAATATCAAATGTCTATTTTGATCACGTGATCCTTTTTGCCGCTAAAATAGCCGGTTAGAGCAGCTCGTGAAAATTTACCTTTACACTCGTTCCTACTTAACTAATTCTACTTATTCGCAGTTTAGTGGTGGTGGTGGGACCACCCTCCCTTCTCGTTCCCTTTCCGCTGCCTCCTTAGTTGTCATTATCGTTTCACAGAAGGCCAAAAAGGCTCTCTTCCCTTAAATCATTGGCAACCTAACCTAACCTAACCCTAATCTAACCTATTAGTGTAACGTTACACCAATTTACACCACCTCTCAAGCACGTGTAAAACCAGTGTAAAATACGTCATTAAAGTGTATTACACTAGTTGCTTTCCATTTACACACAAGTGAAACTGAGTCTGAAGTGAGCTGAGTATTTCAGACTCGGATAATGACGTCATCGTTCAGTATGTAAAAGGAACGCGCTGAAATGAGAAATTCTCACTAACCTCAAATTGGGTTGAACCAGTGATGCACATTTGACTCCCCGGCAACACGGAATCCAGCCCCACCACTTGTACCCCCACCAAGCAGATACCTACCGGTATCGAGTCCGTCGTCTTCGTCGTGAGAGCGAGCGAGACAGCGAGAGGCAGCGCCCGTCCTTCTCGCTCTACCAGTAACTCGTAAACACAAGCGAG
>NW_017300223.1:161950-164275 GCF_001594075.2 Trachymyrmex cornetzi
AGAATTAAAAAAAAATTTTTTAATACCGTATTTTCTCATGTTGATAAAAATAAGAAAATGCAGTACTAAAAAGTTGATAAAAAATTTTCAAAACTTTATGAGAAGAAAATAATTTTTAGTAATTAATATCTTGTTAACTATTTCAAAAATTGCAAAATGATAGAGGACTTTTCGACTCAGTTTAGTCCGCTCTATCTACACAAAAGTGACTGGCAAAAAAGGGACATCCTGTATAAGGGATAAAGAGACATGAACACATATTCTAGATAACGATTTTAATAAATAGATTTTAATAAATTTTAATTATTATGTAACCCTTCCATTAATAGCAAAAATGATTTTAACGCTAAAAAAATCAAAATATGTTTCAAACATGACGTTTTTCGTAATATCTTTCCAGTACACTTATATATTTTCTTTGGATATACGCTCGTGTTGATACCTTGATATTTTTTTCAAAATTTGAAAATTGGCACTTTACAGTTAAAAACGGTAAAAACGAGTATTAGTCTAACTATTTATTTACTTTTTATTTTTTAAAATGCATATTTCAATAATTTTATAATATTTTTTCATAATATATTAATATTTATTAATAAATATTAATAATATATATATTAATGTGATTCGTAATATTAATATGACATTAGTAATTATCAATGTTATTATTATTACTTAAAAAATACAATTTTATAATAAGAAAGAATTCAATATAGATTAAATAATCGTTTCAATTTTTTTAACTATAAACTGCAAATTTTAAACATTTGACGAAAATGTGTGTTCAAATATCAACTAAGTTCTACCAAAAAAATTCCGTCTATAACAATACTCCAAGAATATCATTTAGAATGTGTTATTTAATACTAATTGCGATATTTTATTTTCTTTTTACTGCAAATTACCAATTGTTTAAATTTTAAAACAATATATTACAGATATATATTACAGATATATATTACAGATATCAATACAAATGTTCTACCAAACAAATTCTGTGCGTATACTCGTAACTTCACGTTTGAAAAACATTATAATTCTTTTTAGTCTTAAAATAAACTTTATAAACTGTTCTTTTTCTTCTCTAATGTCTTTATTACATATTTTCAATTTTTTGATACATATGTTCAGGGATATAATGTTTCAATTTTTATTTGGCAATTATGCGAGAACTCGTATATTTTCGTGTATATTACAAATTAATTCCGGACCACGCACACAAAATGAGTCTCTTACTGTGCTTTTTAAATAAGTTTCAAATTTTCTTCAGCCATAGGTACTTATGCTCTTCTACACAGTACAGCCCTTCTACAATAAGCCGCAAGTCAGAAGTTCTAAGCTATTTTGAGTCATAATCGGTGAAGTTGGCCAATAAATAGCTAACTTGAACGATTTGGTTAAGACAGGTTAAGACTTCTGATGTTCTGACTTGCGGCTTATTGTAGAAGGGCTGTGAGAATCGATGTGTAAATGGAAAGCAGCTATTTTCAAGACAAACAGCGCGTAATCGTACACCTCAACGTCACTTCTGAGAGAACAAGAAGAACACTAAAGTGTACACTTTACACTAAAGTGTACAAAGTGTAAGCAAGAAGAACAAACCTAAAATCAGATTTTTAATATGGCTGCCTAATGGCGAATTCGATTGGATGCACTAGTGCGCACCAGTGTGCACTGAGTGCGCCTTCTTTCAGTTTTAGCGTATTCGATTGAGGTTATCCTCTATCAGTGCATCTGCCACTTGTGTTCAATTCATAACTGCACTAGATTAGTGTCAATACAAATGGGTTCGATTGGGTAACTCTGCCACAGTGTAGTGAACTCTTTATGTTCGATTGAGCTAGTTTCTCTGTCATAGGACGCACTCGAATGCACTGAGGGCTTTTGACGGTGCATTTCAGTGCAAAAAGGTTACGATGGCAGAAAAAATATTTGTCGTATTAAACGAATTACTGGACACATCCAATAGCAGTAATGACGGCGAAATATTATTAAAACTAGAAAAGACGAAAATTAATAAAGTAAAACATATGGTGGAAATTATAAATAGTTATAGTGATAAAGAAGTGAGTCACACGTTATAAAAGTTATTCTAAAAATTGATAAAAATTATTTTTATTATAATAATTGATAATTATAAAATTCCAAATTAACACAAATTTATAATGTACGTGATATTTATATAACTAAAACTATATATTATAACCTAATTAATATATTTATTGTAGTTTCAGCGATACCTTCGTCTAAAGAGAGAAACATTTAATAAATTACAATTATTATATGAAAATTCAGAAATTTTTAAACAATTAACAATTAACAATT
>NW_017300223.1:164444-164783 GCF_001594075.2 Trachymyrmex cornetzi
AGAGCAGTGCATTGATTAGCATTGATTCGGGGCAGTTACTACGTTTACACGGCACGCTTTACGTCGAAGTTATAACATCGATGTTATAAAACTGACCAATCACAGTCATTCCATTCTTCAGAGGAACAGCTATGATTGGCCAGTTTCATAACATCAATGTTATAACTTCAGCGTAAAGCGTGCCGTGTAAACGTAGTAAGTGAGAGAGTCAAGTTACTAGGAGCACTGGATCTGAATCAAGGCAAGTAAAACCACACTCGGATCGCATATACCACACCGTTTCGGCACTAGTGCAAAAGTTACTAGCCACTGGCACCGAGCAACATCGAGTGAGTGCAC
>NW_017300223.1:164803-165323 GCF_001594075.2 Trachymyrmex cornetzi
TATCGCACATGAAATGCATAACAGAGCATAAGCATAACATAAGACTGCTGGACCAATGAGCATCTAGCATAATGTCGCCATATTGATTTACATAAGATAGCCCTAAGATGCGATAGCCCTAAGAGTATGAGCACAAGGATTGCGTTAAGCCGTAATCACACTACAGGCTCCCGACTCAAAGTCGATCGAATAGAATGATTTCTATTCTCGAGTCGGCAGTCAGAGTCGGCTGCTGCCTTGCTGTGATTGGTAGAATGATAGTCGGGAGTCCGAGTCAGTAGTCGAGTCAGAGTCGGGAGTCTGTAGTGTGATTACGGCTTAACGTTTTACGGCAGTCGTATGGCCGCAGCACAGACCCTTGCATAACGCATAATGCATAGTGCATAAGGGAATCAACCAATCGAAATTCTTCTTTTCCATGGAATGAGAGGAAAAGAAAGCTTCTGATTAGTTGATTCGCTTATGCACTATGCGTTATGCAAGAATCTGTGCTGCGGCCATTAACCAGTCGAAAGCGGGG
>NW_017300223.1:165530-166510 GCF_001594075.2 Trachymyrmex cornetzi
GTCGTCTAAAGCCGTAATCACACTAGCGATTGGCGATTGTGATTGACGATTGAGGATTACTTTTCAACCAATCAGAGCCTGAAAATCACCGATTTCTTTGCTCCGATTGGTTGAAAAGTAATCCTCAATCGTCAATCACAATCGCCAATCGCTAGTGTGATTACGGCTAAAAAAAACGACACACTTGACACAAATCGACACACGTCGCTTTCCATTTACAATTTTGTTCAAACTCAATCGACACACTTCGCCTCTGCTCAGGAGCAGAGTCAGGCTGGAGTCCCATGAGGTGTATTTATCCCGTATCGCGTAACCGCGTAACCAATCAGAAGCGATCCGCTGTTGTGGTTTCGCGTTTTACTGATTATTGATTGGTTACGCGGCAAACACGCTTCATGGGACTCCACCCTCAGAGTGTGTTTCGAGTCTGTTCAAGTGTAATTTTGATGAATTAAGTGATATTAGAACGCACCCGCAAACCAATTTCCATCATTTTGTTCTGTTTTCAGCATCTGGAGACACGGTAGTGTCTCGGTACTTAGTATTTATTTTTTAAATATATTTTATTTGATAAAAATTTTGATATACAATATTTATAAATACCTGTAAAGTTTAAAAATAATTTTGAAAAGTTTGTAACTTGTAAGAGGTTAAATCTTTTTTTGGAATACCTCCACCAATTGATGCAAAGTATGTACCTTTACTTGAAAATATACACATCACTCCTTGCAATAATCTGATCTCGTATGTCCGTTAAGGTCAAAATTCAAATCTTTTAAGGTTAGGTATTAAAAGTTCGTACACACGATACACACACTGCACATATCGCGTTCCATTTAAGCGTGGCGAACTGTGTTTGAGTGTGTTATACTGTGTCGGTTGTGTCTCCTAAAGGCCCGTCTACAATACACGATGTAAGAAGTAAGAGTAAGAAATTGACCAATCACAGTCGATTATTCTTCTCACATTCGACTGTGATT